>NW_025968643.1:0-22331 GCF_021869965.1 Rhincodon typus | reverse complement strand
TGCCATTCGATCATGGCTGATATGTTACCCAACCTCATTCTCCTGCCTTCTGCTCATAAGTCTTGATCTCCTTACTGGTGACATTTCTCTTGAGATTTGAAATGTCTGCTGTACGTTGTCCACATCTTCGATGCATACAGATGGACAAATGGAACTGCAGCTCAGTTGACCATGAGCTTGGTACCAGGATTGAAGTATTTGTCACCCAACACTTCCTTAGAGAGCCAAAGGCTGCCCTGGCACACTGAAAACAGTGTAGAATTTCATTTCTGAAGAAGGGTCTAGGCCTGAAATGTCAGCCTTCCTGCTCCTCTGATGCTGCTTGGCTTGCTGTGTTCATCCAGCTCTACACCTTGTTATCTCTGCTTTTTTAACTATCCTATTCAAATGCTCTGCCAACTTCAGGGATCTGTGAATAATTACCCCAAGATTCCTCTGTTCCTCTAAGCTACCCAGTGTCCTGCTATTCATTAAATACTCCCTTATCTTTCTATGATTCAATCCTGTTTCTTCTTCCAAAGTGCATCACCTCGCACTTATCAAGGTTAGATATCCTCTGCCACTGGTCTGCCCATCTGACCAATCCATCTCTATCTTCCTGAAACCCATAAGTACCTTCTTCACTATTAACCACTTTACCAATCTTGATGTTATCTGCAAATTTGTTTAATATTCCCCCCACATTTTCATTTATATTATTTATGTATATAACAAACAATAAGAATCATAGAATCCCTACAGTGTGGAAACAGGCCCTTCAGCCCAACAAGTCCACTCCAATCCTTGGAGCATCCCACCCAGACCCATCACCCTATAACCCACACACCCCTGAACACTATGGGCAACTTAGCACGGCCAATCCACCTAACCTGCACATCTTTGGACTGCAGGAGGAAACCGGAGCACCTGGAGGAAACCCATGCAGACACAAGGAGCATGTGCAAATTCCGCACAGACAGTCGCCCAAGGCTGGAATCAAACCCAGGTCCCTAGTGCTGTGAGGCTGCAGTGCTAACCACTCAGCCACTGCGCTGCCCCACATAATGGTCCCAGTACTGTTACTTGTGGTACCTCACTGGACATCAGCCTCCAGTCGCTCAAACAACTTTCTACCACTGCCCTTTGTGTCCTTTTGCTAAGCCAGTTTTGATCCATCTCACCACGTTTCCCTCAGTTCCATGTGCTTTAACCTTTTCAATTGGTCTCTCATTAAGGACCTTGTCAAAAGCTTAGCTAAAATCTATATAACCTACATCAACTGTATTTACCTCATCCACACACTTGATCACATTTTCAAAAAATTCTAACAAATTTGTTAGGCATGACCTCCCTCTGACAAAACCATGCTGACTCATCTTAATTAGCGCGTGCCTTTCCAAGTGGGTATTAATGCTCTCCTTCAGAATTTTCTCTAATAGTTTCCCCATCACTGATGTAAGACTCACCAGTCTGTAATTTCCTGGTTCATTTCTCCCACTCTTCTTAAAAAGTGGAACCACATTAGCTGTCCTCCATTACTCTGGTATTTCCCCTGTGGCCAGAGTGGAATAAAAGATTTGTTTCAGAGCCACTGTAATTTCCTGTCTCACTTCCCACAGCAGCCTGGGATACATTTCATTCGGGCCAAGGGATTTGTCTGTTTTTAAATCCAACAAAGCTTCCAGTACCTTCCCATCTTCTATGTCAAACTGTGCAAGTTCCTCACGTTCCCTTTTCCTGAATTCCATACCTATGTTCTCCTACAGATTGAATTCAATATCCTGTGGCTTCATATACAGGTTGCCCCATTGGTCCTAATGGGCCCTACTCTTTCCCCAGTTAACTTTTTCCCTTTAATATATTTATAAACTATCTTAGGATTCCCCCTAATCCTGTTTGCAAACCCTTTTTTATGCCTCCTTTTTGCTCTTCTAATTGCTTTATCAAGTTCCCTCCAGCAATTCCTGTCTTCCTCTAGGGCCACAGCTGAATTGCTCCCTTTGGATTTGCTAAAAGCCCTACTCTTCTTCCTCATCCAGTCCTGAATTGTTCTAGACATCCAGGGCTCTCTGAACTTATTACACCTACATTTCCCTCTGAAGGATACATGTTGGAGCTGTACTCTCCCCAGATCCTTTTCAAATGCTCCCCAGTACTCCACAGTTCTTACCCACAAGGAGCTGTTCCCAGTCTACTGTGGCCAGATCCTGCTTTAATAAAATTTGTCTTCCATCAGTCCAAAGCCACCTTTTTCCTTGTCCAGAACAAACTTGAACCATACCATGTTGTGGTAGCTATTGTTAAAATGCTCCCCCACTGCCACATTGAACACTTGCCCAGCTTCTGTCCCCTGAAACAGACTGTGCACTGCGCCATCCCTTTTTGGGCTGTCTACGTTTTGATACAAAAAACTCCCCAGGATGCATTTCAAGCAATCCACCCCCTCTAAACTGTTTACATTATGACTATGCCAATTTATGTTGGGTGAGTTGAAATCCACTAATATAATTATCTAATTATTACCTTCACATAACTCTCTGAACAATTAGATATTTACTCCTCCATTTCCTGCTGACTCTTTGGGGGCCTTTAATACATTTCCAGTAAAGTGGCTGCCCCTTAACATTCCTAAGTTCTACTCATAAAGGCTCATTTGCGGACCCTTCTAAGATTTTGTTTCTCCTTTTTGCAGTAATTGACTCCTTAATTAATAGTGCTACACCATCTCCCTTTTTACACCCTCCTCTGTCTCACCTAAAGATCCAATAGGCTGGAATGGAATGTTAAGTTGCCAGTCCAGCCCTTCTGTAAACCATGTTTCTGTGGTGGCAACAATATCATACTTGCATGTGTCAATCCACACCGCTAACTCATCGGTCCTACTTATTACACTCCTAGCATTAAAGACCATCCAGCCATGCTGTACTCTCTTGACACTCAACATTCACTCCGACCTAACAAGGTGTAGAGCTGGATGAATACAGCAGGCCAAGCAGCATCAGAGGAGCAGGAAAACTGACGTTTTGGGCCTAGACCCTGACTTGCTTTCTTTTGCTGAAGCATGATGTGTCTCCGTTTCATTGATATTTGTGTTCCCTCCTCCTGCCAGACTATTATAAACCCCTCCCAACTGCACTAGCAAACCTACCTGCAAGAATGTTGGGCAGTATGGTGGCTCTGTGGTTAGCATTGCTTCCTCGCAGCACCAGGGACCTGGGTTTGATTCCAGCCTCGGGAGACTGTGTGGAGTTTGCACATTCTCCCCATATCTGTTCCGGTTTCCTCCCGCAGCCCAGAGATATGCAGGTTAGATGGATTGGCCATGCTAAATTGTCCATAGTACAACGGTGTGCAGGTTAGGTGGATTAGCCATGGGAAATGCAGGGTTACAGGGATAGGGTAGGGGGTGTGGATCTAGGTGGGATGCTGTTTGGAGGATCGGTGTGGACCCAATGGGCTGAATGGCCTGCTTCTAGAGGCAACTCAGTGGATAGCACTGCTGCCTCACAGCACCAGGGACCTGGGTTTGATTTCAGCCTTGGGCAACCGCCTCTGTGGAGTTTGCACATTCTTACTTTGTCTGCATGGGTTTCCTCCCACAGTCCAAAAATGTGCAGGTTAGGTGTATTGGCCATGCTAAATTGCCCATAGCATCCAGGGATGTGCAAACTAATTGGGTTAGTCATGGAAAATGCAGGATTATAGGAATAGAGTAGGGTCATGGGTCTGGTTCCAATGCTCTTCAAAGGCTTGGTGTGGACTCAATGGGCCAAATGGCCTATAGGGATTCTATGAACTATTAAGTGTCTCCAGCTGCTGCTCAAGCTTCGAGACCTGGAGTCCAGCTTCTGCAGCTGGGAGTACTTCCGGCACATGTGGTCATCCAGGATACTGGCAGCATCCAGGACTCCTCACATGTGACTTGCTACACATTCTACTCAGCTGGCCCCTCCTGACATCTCTTAAACTTACAATTAACGCCTTAGACTAGAATTATTAGTCTTATTTTGTTTGACTTCCTATTTTATCACTGAGGTTATGAAAACGTTAACTGTAACTAAGATTCCACTACTCTAAATCTATTAGGATAAGAAAGGGTTAACCAGTAATTGTCAGGTGCCCAATACTCACCAATCCAGAGCCTTTCTCACCTTTGGAAGCGATGACATCAACAGGAGCCACACTGAATGTTCTCACGGTATTCCTGCAGGTTACCGGTTACTGTGTCCCTCCCAGCAGCCGCTGCTCCAGGCTAAGTGCCCTGTAAAGTAGCAGCAGTGTGTACAATCTACAAGACAACTCCTCAGTACAGAACTGAATTATTGGCCTAGATAATACTGTGAAGTTGTTAATTATTGGCTTTGACATGACTTTGCCTCCAGCAAGATACTTTACCTGATGCAGCAATGCTTATGTTATCCCCCATAAAATAAGAATCCAAAGAAGCACGTAAGAAAAGAGCAGGGGTGGGTCATTTGACCCCTCGAGCCTGCTCCACCATTCAACATGATCATAGCATCGAGTTCAATACCTTAATCCACCCTCCCCCATGCCTCTTGAGCCATAAGATGTATATCAACCTCCATCTTGAAAACTCATAATGTTTAGCTCTCAACCACTTTCCACAGGCTCACCACTCTCTGGGTGAAGAAATTTCTCCTCATCTCAGTCATAAAGGTTTACCCCTTATCCTTAAACTATGACTCCTGGTTCTGGACTCCCGCCACAATTGGGAACATTCTTCCTGCATCTAACCTGCTTAATCCATTAGAATTTTATAAATTTCTATGAGAACCCCCTCATTCTCCTAAAGTCCAGTGAATTAAAATCATAACTGACTCAGTCTCTCCTAACACTTCAGTCCTGCCATCCCAGGAATCAATTTGGTCAACCTTCACTGCATGATGGCAGGACTGATGTGTAAAAAGGCATTGAATTGGTTAGAATTGTATTCACTGGAAAATAAGTATGGATGTTGCGGTGTTAAAGAATCCAACCAACATTTAATTTGAAATTTGCATCACAGTTAAACATGCTGGTTAAGAAGACGTTTAGCACGCTTGCCTTCATTGCTCAGACTTTTGAGTATAGGAGTTGGGATGTCATGTTCAGGTTGTACAGTACAGTACTCTTCTGGACTACTGTGTGCAGTTCTGGTCACCTTGCTATAGGAAGGATTTTATTAAATTTACAGAGGGTTCAAAAAAGATTTACCAAGATGTTGCCTGGAACGGAGGGTTTGAATTATAAAAGTAGGCTGGATAGGCTGGGACTTTTTTCACTGGAGTGTAGTTAGTTGAGGGGTGACATTATTGAGGTATATAAAATCATAAGGGGCATAGATAAGATGAATAGCAAGGGTCTTTTCCCTAGGGTGGGTGAGTTCAAAACTAGGATGCATATTTTTAAGGTGAGAAGAGAATGTTTTAAAAAGGACATGAGGGGCAACATTTTTACACAGAAGAGTGGTTTGTATGTGGAATGAATTGCCAGAGGAAGTGGTAGATGCAGGTACAATTACAAAGTTTAAGAAACTTTTGGATAAGTTAGTGAATAAGAAGGGTTTGGAGGGATATGGGCCAAACGCAGGCAAGTGGGATGAGTTTAGTTTGGGAACATGGTTGGCGTGGACTAGTTGGACTGAAGAGTCTGTGTCCATGCAGTATGACTCTATGACTCTGTAACTTGCAGACACATCAGTGTTTGGGCTAACATTAAACTATTAAGTCACACAAAACAGCATGCTTCAAGTAGTGCATCATGCTTCAATTAATCTCCAGTAAAGTAGAGTAGGAGATCTTTATGCTCCCAGGTCACATGCTATGATACAGTGATGATAAACTGAAAATGTCTCTTAAAAGTATATTAACATACTGACCACAGGAGATAATTCAATGGACTTGAACTGACAATCCTCTGAAAAGTGCTATCATTAAGCTATAGCTGATACATCAAAGCAATATCAATTGAGAGCAGCATCACATTAAGTTTGGCATTTGTTCTTTTGCCAAAAAAGAAATGAAACCACAAGCATATTGTTACAGACACAATTGGTGAGAGTGAATGGTGAATATTCACTAAGGAATAAAGCTATAAGGAAATGTAAGAGAATAATCAAAAGGTAGGAAGGATTGGAGATTGGGTCATGTGCGTGGGTTGAGATCCTTTTTTTATTTATTCTTGGGATGCAGGTGTTGCTGGCTGGTAGCATTTACTGAGACGGTGGTAGTGAGGTGCTTTCTGGAAATGCAGTCCACCTGTTGTGGGTTGACTTACAATCCCCTCAGGGAGGGAATTCAAGGATTTTGACCTGGCAACGATGAAGGAATGGCAGTATATTTCCAAGTCAGGATGGTGGGTAGCCTGCAGGGCAACTTGCAGGTGGTGATGTTCCCAGGTATTTGCTGCTCTTGTCCTCAGTGATCATGGTTTTGTAAAGTGCTGACTGAGGATCTTTAGTGAATTTCTCCAGTGCATCTTGTAGATAGTACATACTGCTGCTACTTGGTGGTGGAGAGAGTGAATGTTTGTGGATTTAGTGCCAATCAAGTGGGCTGCTTTGTCTTGGATAGTATCAAGCTTCTTGAGTGTTGTTGAAGCTGCACCCATCCAGGCAAGTTGAGAGTATTCCATTTCACTCCTGACTTGTGCCTTGTGAATGACGGACAGGTTTTGGGAATTCAGGAGGTGAGTTACTTGCCACACTATTCCCAGCTTCTGACCTGCTCTTATAGCCACTGTATTTATCTGGCGAGTCCGGTTAAACTTTTGATTAATGATAACCCTCAGGATGTTAAAAGTAGGGGATTTAATGATGGTAATACCATTGAATGGCAAAGGGTGGTGGTTAGGTGTCTTTTATTGGTGATGGTTATAGCCTGGCATTTGTGTTACTTGCTGCTTGTCAACCCAAGCCTGGATATTGTCCAGATCTTATTGCATTTGAACATAGGCAACTTCGATATCTTAGGAGTTACAAATGATGATAAACATTTTAAGGCTTGTTTCTGAAGACAAAGACTTTTATTTTAGTTGAAGCAATCAATGAGTTTGAGAAAAACCATGATTCAGAGTTAGCCAATGCTTCTAAAAAGAGACCTGAAGACTATGTATATGGTATTGCATTGGTAAAAGAAATGGCCCTGCAGCCCAATGGTATCAATGTGGATTTCACCAGCTTCAAAATCTCCCTTCCCCCTACCGCATCCCAAAACCAGCCCAGCTCGTCCCCGCCTCCCTAACCTGTTCTTCCTCCCACCTATCCCCTCCTCCCACCTCAAGCCGCATCCCCATCTCCTACCTACTAACCTCATCCCGCCCCCTTGACCTGTCTGTCCTCCCTGGACTGTCCTATCCTCTCCCTAACTCCTCACCTACACTCACCTTTACTGGCTCCATCCCTGCCTCTTCGACCTGTCTGTTTCCTCTCCATCTATCCTCTCCTCTATCCATCTTCTATCCGCCTCCCACTCTCTCCCTATTTATTTCAGAACCCCCTTCCCCTCCCCCTTTTCTGATGAAGGGTCTAGGCCCGAAACGTCAGCCTTTCTGCTCCTATGATGCTGCTTGGCCTGCTGTGTTCGTCCAGCTCTGCACCTTGTTGTCTCGGATTCTCCAGCATCTGCAGTTCCTACTATCGGTGAAAGTAGATTATTTTTATTGATATTGTTCGTACTGCTTACAAAACCATCTCCTTTCATAGCTGGGTAAGAGAAACCAGAGCTAATTTAATTGCTGACAATTATGCAAAGAGAAGTATTATAAAATTAAACTAAAGTGTAATTTTACAAGAACAGTGTCATGGACATTGTTGTACTTCATATCAGCAAGGCAAATTCATAAAATTGATACTTAACTACATGTTTTCTTTCACTTCAGATTTGAAATCCTGAGGCATTTTGTAGCAAAATTACATGCAATTGTCGATTAGGGTTCTTTGAATGAATGATGGGCAATTAATACTTTATTTACAACTAGAAAAAACTAGCTTTACATTTAACAAAGGGAAGGTCTAAAGCGAAGGAAAAATAATTATTTTATGCTTGCAGCTCTCATTTGGCGCTGTGTACAGTGAATTGTAAGACCTGCTGTTTTACAACAATAGGGTTACTATGAAAAAAATATAAAAGAAGCAATGCTACAGAAAATGCGACATTATCCTTTTACTCAGTGGTGGCTATCTATCAGAACATCATGGGGTATTTTTTATTCATTCGCGTGAAGAAGGGTCTAGGCCCGAAACGTCAGCCTTCCTGCTCCTCTGATGCCGCTTGGCCTGCTGTGTTCATCCAGCTCTACACCTTGTTATCTCAGCATTTATTACCCATCCCTATATGTGTCAACCACATTGCTGCGGGTCTGGGGTTACATGTAGGCCAGACTAGGTAAGGAAGCCAGATTCCTTCCCTAAAGGACATTAGTGAACAAGAAGGATTTTCTAACAGTTGGCAATGATTTCATGGACACCATTAGACTCCTAATTCCAGATGTCTTATTGAATTCAAATTCTACAAACTGCCATGGCAGGATTCAAACCCAGGTCCCCAAAACATTACTAGGGTCTGTGGATTTATAGGCTAGCAATAATACCGTTAGGCCATCACGTCCCCACAAGCCACATTCCAGAGACTTGAACACAGAAACTGAGCTTATACTTCAGTGATTAGGGAGTTCAGTACTTTAGACTTGCCCTCTTTTAACCAAAAGACTTCAAACCAAAACCCGGAGTGCACTCTTGGATGGATGTAAGCTTCAACAAAATTGAAGAAGCTTGACATGATCCAGGACAAAGCAAACCACTTGATTTGCACCACATCCAAAAACATCCATTCCCTCCAGTAGCAGCAATCTACCATCTACAAGATACATTGCAGAAATTCACTGAAGATCCTTAGACAGCACCTTCCAAACCGAACCACTTCCACCTAGAAGCACAAGGACAGCAGACACATGGGAACACTACCACCTGCAAGTTCTCCTCCAAGCCACTCACCATTCTGACTTGGAAATATATCGCTGTTCCTTCATTGTCACTGGGTCAAAATTCTGGAATTCCCTCCCTAAGTGCACAGTTGATCAACCTACAGCACATGGACTGCCCCTGTTCAAAAAGACAGTTCACCACCATCTTCTCCAGGGCAACAAGTTATAGGCAACAAATGCTGATCAGCCAGTGACTTACACATCCTACAAGTGAATTTTAAAAAGACATGATATGAACAACAAAGAACAAAACAGCACAGGAACAGACCCTTCAGCCCTCCAAGCCTTCTCTGCCACCGTTTGTCCTTCCATACTGAAACTGTCTTCATTCACAGGATCCATATCTGTCTATTCCCTTCCCGTCCAAGATTTTCTTGAATGTTGCTATTGTGTCTGCTTCCACCACCTCCTCTGGCAATGCGTTCCAGGCACTCACCACCCTTTGTGTGGAAAAACTTGCCTCAGACATCTCTTTTAAACTTGTCTCCTCACAGTTTGAACTTGCTTTCCCATAGTAATTGATCCCTCCACCCTGGGACAAAACCTCATACTTTCCACTATATCGATGCCATTCGCAATCTTAAATACTTCAATCAGGTCACCCCTCAGCCTCCAGTGTTCCAGTGAAAACAAACCTAGTCTAGCCAACCTGTCTTCATAGCTAAAATTCCCCATACCAGGAAACATCCTAGTAAACCTTTTCTGTACCCTCTCCAAAGCATCCACATCCTTCTGGTAGTGTGGTGACCAGAACTGTATGCAATATTCCACATGTGGTCTAACTAAAGTTCTATAAAGCTACTTATTATTTGATATTATTTGAAGAACAGATTACCTTTCTAATGAGTCCTGGACAACATTTATCCCATAATGAATCTCACTTAAACCGATAATCTAATCATTCAGCTTATTGATGCAAGTGGGCCTTTTTGGATGCAAAATGCTAGCAGTATTTCATACCTTATAACAGTGACTGCACTTCAAAAATACTTTGTTGGGTGTAAAACATTTTGGAGCATGCCATTGCCATGGAAACCACTATCTAAAGGGAAATTCTTTCTTTCTTTAACAAGCGATGGAAGAAAATTAGAAGTATTACTTCTCCTTCTTAGGCAATCCCTTCGATTTGAGGATGATGTTCTCCCACATCTATGTTGTGGATCCTAAGGTGACTAAATAGTCAAATACTGGATCTGCACACTCTGCCATAGGTAGGCAAGGTAGTATTCGGAGGTGAATGAGTGGGATGTTTACATTTCTGCACCCTCCTGTTTGTGCTTGACCTGTGTCTGAGCATGTCAGAGACACTGGAAATGCTGTGCACCTTCATGAATGTTTTTTCACCATTTTGTGGCTTTGGGCTAGAAATGCCCATACAAGGAAGTGGGGACATTGCATTTTTTTCAGGTAGGCTTTAAGGCCATCTTGAAGTGTATCTCAACCCTCCTGGTAACCAATTTCATGAAGCTCAGAGTACAGACCTTGTTCTAGAAGTCTTGTGTCAGGCATGCATACAACATAGCCCATCCAATGTAGCTCATTGACAGGAGATATAGTCCTGAGAGAAGACACTGATATTAGAGTGGCAGTGGATTTTGAGGAGGTATTGTTGGTGATACTTCACAAGGGAATTGAAGTTTATGGTCCCTGTCCCCAACATTCACAGGAGGTCTGGTAAAACTGCTGTTATCAAACACTCTGATCATCAAATGGCCAAAGATTATGCTGGCATACTGGAGATAATTTAGAGTTTCATTGTCAATGTCAGCCCTGGCTGAGAGGAGGACCCAAGGTCTAGGAAATTATCCACATTGTCCAGTGGCTGACCGTGAATCTTGATAGTTGGAGTGCAGTGTTGACTGGTGGGAGAAGGCTGATAGAGGACCTTTGTCTTTCAGCTATTTAACCTAAAGCCAATTCCCTTGCTTGCCACTGTGAATGCATCAACAATAGTTTGGACAAAAAAGAAAAAAGAACTGCAGATGCTGGAAATCAGAAACAAAAACAGAAATTGCTTGAAAAACTCAGCAGGTCTGGCAGCATTTGTGGGGAGAAAGCAGAGTTAACATTTTAGGCCCAGTGACCCTTCTTCAGATCAATAGTTTGGAGTTCAGTCTCTGAATGTGTGCACAAACAAGTGTCATCTGGACGCCACAGCTCAACAACAGAGGCTGGAGTTATAGAATCGAGAATAGAATCCCTACAGTGATGGACAATTTGTCCCATCGTGTCCACACCGACCCTCTGAAGATCATTCCATCTAGACTCACCCTTCAGCCTATCCCTGCATTCCCCCATGGTTTATCCACCTAACTTACACACCTCTGGACAATATTGGCAATTTAGCATAGCCTATCCACCTAACCTGTATGTTTTTGGACTATGTGAGGAAACTGGAGCACCTTGAGGAAACCCATGCTGACATGGGTAGAATGTGCAAATTCTATACAGACATTCGAGGGTGGAATCACATGTGGGTCCCTGGTACTGTGAGGCAGCAGTGCTAACTACTGAGCCACCATGCCACCCCTATTATTCTAGGATGTTCCTGTGATTTAGTACCATCCTCCTGGAGGTCCTTTAGGACTATCATTGTATTTCTGGAGAATGGCAGGAGAAGCTAAGTCAGACAGAACAATGAGGCTTGATTTGGAGTAGCCGTGCAATTAGTCGGCACATTATGGTGAGAAAAAGCTGGAGCAATCTTTGAAGGAGAATACCAAAGAGTGCCTGGAGAACAGATAAAGGAGCAGCCAGCCAACAGTCAAATGGCCTGCTTGATAGTCACTGCGGATGAGAAAGCACTGGCTTAACATTACTGTCCCTCTGTTGAAGGGTTTTACACTGATGTTAGCAGCCATCTCTTCAGGGGATATCTCGTGTCCCCTAACAGCCGTCCGACAGAATCTTGCTGCACGTTGTGTAGGTTAACTTATTGTTAAAGCCTGCCCAGGAGAAGGCATAAACAGTTACACCCGCCGCCACCTTCCAGCAAAAAGCTATGATCTGGAGCACTGCGCAGGCGTGAGTGTGCAGTCTCGGCTCCGGAGATCTCGTGATGGCTGCGAAAGGGGTGGGCGGAGGGACCCGGGAGATGATCGTAATCCTGATGGGGGTCAGCGGCAGCGGCAAGTGAGAGAACAGAGTAAGGGGGAGGGAGTAAATGGAATGGGTGGGGGGAGGTAGAGAGAGGAGGAATGTTGCAAAAGGTGATATGTATTGGGAAAACAGCCTTTCATTATGCTCATTCTCTCCTAGGACTGCTGTGGGCTCACGACTCGCAAATAAGGTACGACTGTGTCAATTATTTGTGAATTAAATGATGAAATTCTTCATTTTCTTTACAGTAAAGACTGTTGTCTTAATTTATCTTTTACTTTCTTCCGGAGGCAACTCTCTCTCGAAGCAACTGGTTGTAAAGCAATAAACATTGCTGCAGGGAGAAAAGAAAGTGATAAGTTTAGCCTGGATATTCCTTCGGCCAGATGGGAGTAGAGTAGAGCAAAACCGGAGTTAAACTCTGGGAATTGCCCAGTAAATAGGGGAGTCTGCAGGGCAATTCACATTCACCTTCACCTGAACTCTTCGAAAGAATCCATTAAAAGCAGATGAATTTAGAGTGTTCACTTCATTAAATTATCCAGGAAAAGTTAGAGGATTGAAAATCTAGTCTGCATCCTGGGTAACATTTTTAAGTTGTCTCTCCTTCCAAGAAACAACAAACCTCCTTAACCTCCCTGCACCCTTGCACATACCACGGATTTCTGACAATTACAGTTCCCTGACCACATCACCCCAGTCCGACGCGATTCTGGAACCCTGGCCCTTTTAACTGGCTGCCGCCCTATAACCCCACTCTTGCCATTCACAGCAGCTGTCAAGCTTTCTGACCGTGCATTAAAAACTCAGAACATGGCTGACTAACTGCTGCATAGGGAGTCATGGTTGAACTGTTGACTGTGGATGGGTGGTGATTGAACAGGGGCTTTGTGTGTGTGGGATGGGGGGTGGTTTGGGACGTGGGGCTGCTGAGTGATAAAGAAGGGCAATTGTGGAGGGGGTTTGCTGACTGAGTGATGGAGTGGTTGAAATCTACATATAATGTGTATATGAAATAATGTTGTCACAAAGTATATTAAAATCATTTCCATAAACTTCAATATACCAAATGTTAAATGTCCTTTCAGTGGTGTTTTTCATCTTGCTGGTGTTTGAAGTCATGTTAATTTCTGAGTTTTTGTTTTTATCCTTTAATGGAATTTGGGCATTGGTGGCAAGACCAGCCTTTGTCCATCCTTAATTCACGTCAAGAATGTGATGGTGAGTTAAGATGGCGTCATGGTGGAAAATAGTTTATGAAGTCCTACCTATCGTGCCGTTTTGCTTCACTTCACATAGGCAATCCAGCAAAATCGTATTAGGGTCATAGAGATCTACAGCACAAAAAAAGGCTTTTGGAGCGCATCATGTGCACCCTGGTCAAAATACCACCTGTTTTAATCCTATTTTTCCAGCACTTGGACCAGTGCCTTGTATGCCTTGGCATCACAAGCACATATCTAAATACTAGTTGCGTATTATGAGGACTTCTGCCTCTACCACCCTTGCAAGCAGTGAGTTCCAGATTTCCACTGCCCTGTGTGTGAAAGGTCTTATCTCTCATTTCTTCTAAACCTGTGCCCCTTACCTTAAATCTGTGCCCCTGGCCATTGATCCTCCATCTAAGGGGAAAAGTTTCTTCCTGTCTACCCCATCTATGCCCCTCAATTTTATGTATCTCAATCATGTCCTGTCTCCATTTCTTCTGCTCCAAGGAAAAAAGTCTCTGTCTGCCCAATCTTTCTTCATAACTGAACTCTCCAACCCAGGCAAAATCCTGGTGAATCTCCTTTTGCACCCTTTCCAGAGCTCTCACTTCCTTTCTGTCGTTTATATTCACTTCATCATCTGTTAAATGCACTAACTGCATTGGACACACATGCTGAGGTCACATTAGTGACTTAATACAAGCTAAGTGAATACCAAGCACAACATGGCTACCACCTGTGGGCAGAAGTAGCCAGCAACCTGACCCGGCCACAGGAAGCCTCCCATGGGCCGTGATGCCAACATCAGGCACTGTGTTGCTGACGAGGAGTCAGGAGGCAAGGTGGATTCTGGGGCCCCGTCTGGAGTGGGACACAGACCAGCACCAAGAGCAGGGAGCGGAGGAGCACCGGAGCTGAAGGCCCTATCTAGCCACTGTCTCTGCCCGCTGCAGGGTTTGGGTTGGCCTACTCGGAGCTAGGTAGGGCCCCGAACATGGTTAACACATCCAGAAATGCTATTTCCTTCTGTTGCTTCTGTGACACGTATCTTGATGGAGTGTGCCTTTGCTCCTTGCACCACCAGGTGGTGGCATTCACTTTAAATGTGGCCTAACACAAGTGCGTAATAAGAAAAAAGATTAACAAAAGTAAAACTAGTGTTTTCCATCCACTTGATGTCTGTTTGGTAGTCCTTAATGTGCTGCAAACATTGTAACAGCTCTTTATTGAACAGTGCAATCAAAGAGCTGATTGTGTGTCTTAGCCTAGTCTGACCGTCATTTCATGATTGTCAGTTAAATTCAGTGTTTATAGCTATAATCTTATTTCATAAAGTCCTCTTTGTCTTCCACTGCTGATAATTAATTCCCAGAATGTGCACCCAGTACCTAGAGAATTACAATACAAGAGGTTATTCAGCTCTTTGTATCTTTGCTAACTCTTTGCAAGAATTATCCAAAACTATTTCCATTTGCCCACTCTTTCCCTTGAAGTTGCAGCTGCTGTTGCTGTCTGTCTCAATCTTAAGTGCTGTAACCTTAAGGCTACTGACCTAGTGCTAGGATGTGAGATTAAAATGGGTGGAATAGGCATGATCATTAGTGCCTTCCTGTGCGGTAAATTTTCTTCGCTTTTTAAATAATCCTTAAACAAGTTAACCCCTAGTAGGGCACTGTAACATAAAAATAGAAATCAAATGATCAATGGCAAATGTAGAACTGTAATGGAGACGTAACTTCTCTATGGCTACAGTCCCATGATCCTGTCATGATGCCCTAGAAATCTAAAACATTCTCTTAAGTAGCATCTGTCAAGATATGTGTTGATAAGTCAAATCTGCTTCTCAATCAGCTAAAGTCCTTAAGCGTGCTGTTTGTACTATTCCTGTTAATTTGCCTTACTTTAACTAATAAAACCATTTACTCAGATTTAGTGTTAAATGAATGGAATTTTAATTGTTATATCCTTAAAGATTGATTTTTTCTCTAAATTGGATTGTACAATTTTCTATTAAATATGTAATATTTTAAAATATGCAGTACAATCAACTAATTCTTTTGTGTGAAGTTGTAACAAGTAGTCTGTAGATCAGATACAGTGAATCTCTTTAATCTAACTCTCTGGTTGTTTAAAATCATGGCTGCAATTTTTAAGCTGCATTGGGCAGTCCACCTAAAGGCTATGTTCAAATATGATAGACTGTATTTTATCCTTCCCCGGAGATGGTAAGAAGGACAAATAATTGGACAAGTTGGCTCAGGAGAGAAACTCGCCTACTTCCCAGTACCTGACCAAATTTTAGGTGAGATGATCCATGAGGAACCTTCTGGATCTACTGCCAATTAAGGCTCTTATATGGTCAATTGACAGCCAGCTAAGAGCCATAACACACCACCTTCCCGATCACTTTCCTCTGACAGGTAAGAAAGTTGGCTAGTTTTTTGACTGGAAGGCAGTGGTGACCTATCAGGCTCTCTTGTGGCATAGGGGTAGAGTCTTTGTGTACATTTAAAGCTGAGAGAGAGAGATTCTTGATCAGTAGGAGAGATCAAGGGTAATGGGAAAGTGGACGTGAGGAACGTCAGATCAGCCACAATCCTATTGATTGACGAAGCAGGCTCGAGGGGCCGAATGGCCTACTTCTGTTCTTATTTCTTACGGTCTCTGGCCTTATTTCCAAAATGACATTGGTACTGAAAGACAATGGCAAAAACTAGAGACTGACAAAGTAAATGTAAATTCTCTGATTTCGCCTTTACACTCTATTACATTTTATAACTTGGACTGCTGATGATGATCTTTGTTGATTCAGAGCACCTTTGGTATTCAGTTTGGTCAGAGATTAAGTTGAGGACAGTGTAGCAATGCAGGTTGTGCATGATGGCTATATTCTGTGTGCTCAATAATTCTGTCTTCCTGCCTACTCAAATGAGCAGGGATAATTTTGGGATGGTGAACAGAAGTAGAAAGCTTAGTGATTTGCTAGAAAAAATCTGTTTCATTGTAATTGCACATTGTAAGGTTCGTGTGGCATAATGGAATTAGAATTCTACAAAAACTTTGATACTGACACAACACATTTTGATGTTGATTTTGAAGTATTTGACAAAAAATGGAATGAACACTATGCTAGGAAACTAAAGCAATGGAATTCAAAGGGTACTCTTTGAAGAAGCTGTTAAAAGTGGGGTTCAATGTAGTAAGATAGATGTTTCCAGAATAAAGCGTAGTTCATAACAGCTAAGGAGTAGCAAAAGGGATGGTGACGGGATGATGTTGAGAGTTGTACGTTGACCAAAGTTGGAAGAATGAAAGGTGCAAGCTTGGATGTTGGGCAGGAGGAAGTTGTAAAGATAAGAGTGAGAACATACCAAACAAGAAAATGTTCAAAACCGTGCATTCTGTGTAGGGAATATTGCTGGGTTTAGTGAATGCAGAGGTGATGGATATACGGGACTGGGAATATCGACTGGAGAAATTGGTAGAGATTTTAAGTGTACAGAAGTTGAACTTCTAAAGTATTGAAAAGAATGCATTGAGGGAAAGGCTGTAGGTAACAATTGCATCAGAGATGGTAGGAACTGCAGATGCTGGAGAATCCGAGACAACAAGGTGCAGGGCTGGATGAACACAGCAGGCCAAGCAGCATCATAGGAGCAGAGAGGCTGACGTTTCGGGCCTAGACCCTTCTTCAGAAAAGGGGGAGGGGAAGGGGGTTTTGAAATAAATAGGGAGAGAGTGGGAGGCGGATAGAAGAGGGGATAGGTGGAGAGGAAGCAGGCAGGTTACAGTGGTTATGGGTGAAGTCAAGTCAGAAGTGGATGATGGCACTGTAATGAAAGTAGTTTTTTCTTTTATTCATTCACTGAATGAGGGTGTCGCTGGCTGGGTAGTATTTATTGCCCATCCTGATTGCCCAGAGGGTAGTTAAGAGTCAACCACATTACTGTGGGTCCAGAGTCACATGTAGGTCAGACCAGGTAAGAATGGCAGTTTCCTTCCCTAAGGGACATTAGTGAACCAGATGGATTTTTCCGAAAATCGACGATGGATTCACAGTCATCATTAGACTCTTAATTCCACATACTTATTGAATGCAAATTGCACCATCTGCTGTAGCAGGATTCGAACTTGGGTCCCCAGAACATTATCTGGGTCTGTGGATTAACAGTCCAGCGATAATATGAGTAGGCTATCAACCCCCTCACCCCGCCATTGATCATTGTGATATTTAGAAGGTTTGAATGCCAAAGTGAATATGCTAAGGCTGCACACCATCATGTTAAGTTGAAAAAGATCAGGCAAACATCCATGACAGTATCTGGCTCACAGTACAATAGCAGTTGTGTAATTCAAAATGCTGGTATAGTAAGAGCTGGAGCTGTTATGGTAGCTGATCTCTCTGCTTTTAGAGAATCCCCAAACACAGGTATGAGCAGAATTCATTTGGACACCGTATTAATTCTGAATGATTTTGACCCCTTACCCATTGCATTGGTCAATTTTGAGCACATATGTTACCAGTTGCCACACTTCTGCCAGTTCTGTACTGAAAAGAGACATCTTCCTTCAGTCTCCTCCCCTTCCCCTGCCACCCCTGTGGAACAGCATCTTGTATTCAATTTGCATACTTGCACAGGGAGACAAGCTATCCTTTTCCAAATCCAGAATTTTTTGCTTTTATAAGTTGATGTCTTTTCTCCTCTTCAGTGTTTTATAGCACTTTTTTCTACTACTTCTCCAACGAGCAGATCATCTATTGAGTTGTTTCATAACATTGCCCTTTTTTACTTTTTTAACCAGATGTATACTCAAAGCATATTCATCAACCTCCACAGCCTCCTGAAAATGAATATGCACATAGCAGTTCCTCTTCAATTTGCATATTAGCAAAACATTTACCAACAAGCCAACAGATAACTTCGCAGCTCTAATTTAGTGTTCCACCAATTTCTATTTAATATAAAAATTGAGAATCCATTCAGATTTCTACAATCATTTGTTTTGAAATTTGAAATATACTATTTACCATAATGCAAATGAAGTGGGCTCTTTGGCAATTTCCGAGTTCAGACTTTCGAGATCAGAATTCTTATTTTTTCCCTAGTATTTTACTGATCTCTGCAAGTTATATCTGTCATCCCGAAGAGTTAGGCCTTGAAGTTCCATTGGATATGTCGGTGCTTGTGGACAAAGTAGTGCAGTGGCTCGCTTTTGCCTTTTACACAATGGCTGACCAGGAAATTCTGCTCTTAACATTTGCCATCAGGCATATTGGAAGAATTTCAGGCTGTTAACCAATCTTTTTGGCTATGTTGGAAGCACACCTTTCATGACCAACAAGTCCTCTTGTGGGATTGAAACTTGGAGCTTCTGGCCCAGAGGTAGGGATATTACCCCTGCACCACAAGTCTTCAAGTTATGTAGAGAAGATAAACAAGACCAGATGACCAGATGCTTAAGCTTCTGCTGTTAGGTGAAGTAGAATAACAGCATTGTTTGTGGATGCATCTGTAGCTATCTTCCAAGATTTGAAGTAAAATTAGTAAGTGTTCTGAGGTGTTTTTCATTTCAACAGTTAGGATGGAAATTTTGTGATGCCGATGACTACCATCCTAAAGAAAACAAAGAAAAAATGATGAATGGAATTCCACTGGATGATGAGGTATATTTAACTACCTTTATCCAATCACTCTTTGCATATTGGTGAAAGTACTGCAGTTGCCTATATCTTTACAAAAAGGTATTTGTATATAATATAGATGCAGTTACTGCCTATTTCTTGTCAAAGGATTTCCCAAGAAGCTGCACTAATGAGGGTTACTGCCCTTTTTTTTGTTTGGTGGGATTTTAATTTTGCTACAGTTTCTTCCTCTTAACTGAATTTTTATGAACTTTAAGGTCTAACTTTTGAAAGTAAAAGCACAAACTCGCCGTACAAATCTGTTCACTATTTTCTTCCACTTATTTACAGGATGTGGTCATGGCTCTAATACATTTTGATTCCACATGTTTTTCACATGGATGAGTTTGTACTAGTGTGATTTTTAAATGCATTTAAACATTTTAAAAATGTTGTTACACACGAAACAGTCTCCATCTTGACTGTAGTAGGTTTTGCAAATAGCTTTTAAAACCAGTTGATAGGTTTGCCTTATCAACTGGCTCTAAAAGCCATTTGCAGAATCTACCACAGTCAAGATCTAGAACAATGTGACAGGCCAACTATAGTTGAAAACGTCAATTTGGATTAGTAATCGGGTGAGGATTGTGATGATTTCTGATTCCAGGCCTGGGCACAAATTCCAAGAGTAGAAGATTTTTCTGACAGGCCACATTTGGAGTATTGTGCACAGTTTTGGGCCCCATATTTTAGGAAAGATGTATTGGCCCTGGAGCGGGTTCAAAGGAGGTTCACGAGAATGGTCCGAGGAATGAAAAGCTTAATATATGAGGAACGTTTGAGGACTCGGTCTATACTCGATGGAGTTTAGAAAGATGAGGGGGGATCTAATTGAAACTTAGAATACTGAATGGCCTGGACAGAGGGGATGTTGGGAAGATGTTTCCATTAGCAGGAGAGACCGGAATCCGAGGGCACAGCCTTAGAGTAAAGGGACAACCCTTTAGAATGGAGACAAGGAGAAATGTCTTCCATAGATTCACCACTCTCTGGCTGAATTCACTGCCACAGATGGCTGTGGAGACCAGGTCGCTGAGCATATTTAAGACAGATAGGTTCTTGATTGTCAATGGAGTAAAGGGTTACAGGCAGAAAGTGGGAGAATGGGGTTGAGAAACTTGTCTGCCATTCAATCATGGCTGATCAGACTCGATGGGTTGATGGCCTAACTTCTGCTCCTATGTCTTATGGTCTTACGGTTAGGGAAGCAGGCGGACCAAGTAGGTTGGGAGAAGGAATCACTCTTGATCTGCTTGAAATACAAGCATCCCTTACTTCCTTTTTATTTCTTCCTCTTAGTTTCTCCTGATCTACTCTAATCAGACTTCATGATCTTGAAAACTTCTTTGATTGCATTAGTCTTCTTTCCCCTAACCTCTCCATACTATTCTCATAACTAAAGTTTGTTGTCCTTAAAACCATTTTTTTTATAAGTCTCCAACATCTTCACACCTCTCCTATATGTGGCACCCAGAACTATAAAAAATAATGTAGCTGGGGACTAATCAGTGTCTTGTACAAATTCAGTATCGCCTCTTTGCTCTTGTACTACAGCTTCTATTGATAAAGTCCAGGATACTGAATATTTTATTAACTGATGTCACCACCTATCTTGGCATCTTCAGTAATTCATCCAAATCCCTGTGCTCCTGCACCCCATTAAGTTCATCAGGAAAAGCAAGGTTCCCAATACCAACCCCTGGAGAACTCCACTACAAACCTTTCTCCAGCCTCAAAAATATCTATTGACCCTTTCTATTTCCTATCCCTTGGGCAATTTGTATCCAAGTTGGTATTGCCCCTTCTATCACTTGAGATGTAACTTTGTCAATTATGTGGCATAATTTCAAATATTTTTTGAAAGCCCATGTGTACCATATCAACATAATTACCATCAACAATCCTTTCAGTTACCTCTTCAAAAGATCACTTCCCCTTTTGGATATCCATACTGAGTCTCCATAAATTAGCAAGCTTTTTCCCCAAGTGGCTACTAATTCTAAAATTAAACTGACTGGCCTGTAACAACTGGACTTATGCTTACAATCTCTTGTTGAAATAAATTTCCTTTATAAAACAACATGTTTAAGACTGTGTAATATGCCAGATATAACAGCCTCATTGCAGTGAAGAATTAGATTGTGCACTTGGTGCGAAATTAATGTAAATACCTGGAACTGATGAGCAAATGGTACTGATGAAATTGTAATGAAGGTTCTTTTATTCATAAACTTTTTCGTAAATGGTGTCATATTGTGGCACAGTGCTGAGGCACCCCTGGTTTTCAAAATCTCAGCTGGCAGTCAGAAGACAACTTGCTGGAATATGCAAAAATTGCAAGAATGAATTGACCTGAAAGCTGATGTGTACCTTCTGGGAGCCAATTGCAGTGATAGAGGAGAGCCATTTTACTTGATTATTACATTTTGTACTCAAACACTGCATGAGAACTTGAGAGAAAATAACATTTTCCGAATTTCTCCTTTTATTGTTAAAGAAAATTGTATAAGTAAAAGTCATACCCTCCCAATTTTTAAGATTTTGTTTTTTCTGTTGGTCATAGGATAGAATCCCTTGGTTGTGCACTTTGCGTGAAATATTAATGAGGTAAACTGAAACTTTTAACCTTTTTGTCAAATAAGGTAATAGACTTAAGTAATGGAGCCAAAGTAGTCATTAACAATACATTTCAATGTATCTATTACTGATCAGATGAGTATTATGTAAATATTGGCTTTTATATGATAGGCTATTCATGCTTGAGCTTCAATCACAAAAGACTTAGTTTGGTACTGATGAAATTCTGTAATATATGGTGAAGCCTGATTGTAGATCTTACATTTATTTGTAGATTTGAATTTTTAATTTGTGATGAATAACAGTTATATTTAACAATAGGGAAAAATCATTTGGAGAAAATATGATCCTTGCTTGCTCTTCTCTGAAAAGAATGTATCGAAGAATTCTGACTGGTGAGCAGAGTGCTGTCAACACAACTGTAAAACAGGACCAGGAACAATCTCAACTTGGCTACAGCAAGAACATCTTGTTTGTGTATCTTCATGGCCCTATAGAATTGATTACTAAGAGGTTAGACAGTAGAAAAGGACATTTCATGTCACCTTCTTTGTTACAATCTCAGTTTGACACACTAGAACCACCAGAGGGGACTGAGAATTTCATTAACATTAGTATTGAGAACAGCATTTCAGATATAGTGACTGAGATTGAAAGACATTTAGGTTAGAATTTTTGTTGGAGGTCAGCAGAAAGAAATGACTGCACTGTACTGTAGGAATAAATGTTCCTCATCAGTAATTGCCAGTTACATTGTGACATGCATTCCTGGAGAACAAAGTTGCGTTTTTAAAAAAAAATTC
>NW_025968642.1:0-22352 GCF_021869965.1 Rhincodon typus | reverse complement strand
AACGTCAGCCTTCCTGCTCCTCTGATGCTGCTTGGCCTGCTGTGTTCCTCAAGCTCTACACCTTGTTGTTATCTCAGATATACATTTATGTCACTTATCTTTAAAAGGCATCTGAGCGAGATGACCAATTAAATAACAAAACTTGGCATTTGTGTGGTGTGGGGTCATGCCAGTCAACAACAGAAAGAAATTATTCCAACTTCATTCACTTTTCAAAATCTGTGTGAAGGAGACCCTCATTTCAGTCGTCAGGTTAAATTAGAGCCCTGAATTGAAAGGTTGACATGCCAAGCCAATTCACCTTCAACCACCATCTAGCACAGAAGACATTTAAACAATGTCAAGTTAAATATAACATCGATCATAGCACTCCATCAACTTTACAATGACTTCCTACATAGAATTTAAAAATTGCTTTTATTGACATCCAGCACACAAGAACTTTGGTTTCAAATCAACTGTTTGCGACAAAAATCAATGCAATCTTTAAGCAGAAATTGCTTATTTCAAACCCAGGCATGATCACCCAGTGGAATACATCTCTTACGAAAGCAACACAATTGGAAAAATAAAATACAAGCTGTAAAAATGTTTTACTAAAAGCAGATTAGTGTTTTGAGTTTGTCACACATGGAATGTACCAAGTGACAGAGAGAAGCATTTTGTTATAGGGAAATCCACACCCTACCTGAAGTCAGGCAACCATGACCTATACAGGAAATCCAGGTATGACCTTTGCAAGGCCAGAGATTCCAAAAAGAAGTACCAAACTAGGCTGGAGAGCCAGACTAAGCACATGCTCACCTGTCATTTGTGCCAAGGCTTACATGACAGAAACAGGCTACAAAGTGAAGTTGAACAGAATCATGGGCAACAGCACATCCCAGAGATAGTAAGAACTGCTGATGCTAGAGTTTCAGATAAGTGTGGAGCTGGAGGAACAGGAAAGCTGACATTTTGGGTCAGGACCCTTCTTCAGAAATAGGGGAGGGATAGGGGGCTCTGAAATAAAGAGAGAGGGGAGGGGTGGGGCTGGGGAAGATAGGTGGGGTGGTGATAGGGGAGTGCAGGTAGGCAATGGTGGAGGTTGGTCAGTGAGGTGGGAGGAGCAGATTAGGTGGGATAGAATCAGAGTGGGAGGGCACACCCCTGTCTGCATCAATGGTGCAGAGGTAGAGATGGTCCACAGGTGTCAAGTTCCTGGGAGAGATGATCAATCTATCCTGGTCCACCCATATGGACATGACAGTCAAGAAAGCACAGCCATGCCTCTACTTCCTCAGGAAGCGAAGGAAATTCAGCATGCCCATAAAAACTCTTGCCAATTTTTATAGATACACTATTGATGCATCTGGATAGGATGCTTTGTGGGGTATGGCAACTACTCTTCCCGAGACCACAAGAAACGAGAGAGTCAGGAACACAGCCCAGTCTATCATGTAAACCAGCCTTCCATCCATTGACTCCATTGCTGCTTGTACTGCCTTGGGAAAGTAGCCAACATAATCAAAGACCCCTCACACCCCAGGTATACTCTCTTCCATCAGGGAGAAGATAAAATGTTTGAATACATGTTTAAAAAAAAAAACAAAAAACCAAGAACAGCTTCTCGCCCGCTGTCAGACTTTTGAATGTTCAATGAGGACCTCTCGTACCGCACCTTCTCTGTAGCTGTAACACTCTGCTACCCTGATGCACTTTGTATGGTACGTTCTGCTGCACGAGCATGCAAAACACCAGTTTTCACTGTATCCTGGTACTTGTGACAATAAATCAAGTTAAATTATTACTGGATGGCAAAGATTATTAATGTTCATGAACAAATTGTCAAAGACATTCACCAATTAAATGAGGCTGTACGTAAGCAACTTGGAATTCAGCCAAATTTTAAAGAGAATATCAGATTTGATGATAATCATGCAACTAGGATTCAAGAGTTATGATATAGTAACTAGAGAATGCACCAGGAAACTGGGGCCCAAAAATTGAGCCAGTGAAAGTGAGTCACATTCCAATCAAGTGGTTAGCTGTGAAACAGATGTCAGTGTCAAACCGCAAAAAAAAAACTAACCAATTTAAAAGCAATTATGCACTGGCAGTACACAGACAGCACACCTTGAAAGCTTGACTACTAGAGAATAGAATAATGAATGACAGATAGGGAATCTAGCTGATTTTGATTTATAGTACTGAAAACTCTTAGTTAAAATAAAGGCCTTCACATAGAAAGAAGTGAAAAGGTCTTTGGCTGTTATGTAATACAGACTTTTAAAATTAGCACATTAGCTTCAAAATTAACCTCAAATCAGCATATCGCTAAACATAAAAACGCTATAAAGTCCCTCTTAAGGAGTCCGTTTACATTTTAATCTAGAAAAGCTATGAAAATACAAATTAACTCCATTGTGTAAACAACCACTCCTGTCACATACAATTGTTTAATGAAAAGCTTCTTGCTTCTTCAATGTGTTTAGCAAAAAGTGCTACTTCCCCCCAGCAAAGTGCACACTTAGCTTTATAGGCAAGATAATGCTGCTCCAAGCAAAGTCTTCCTTGCTCTTTGATAGTTCAAATAGTAGATATAGCTTTGCAAATTCAGGCACAAATACAAGTTGAAGGCTTCCATTCTGATATGCAGATATATCCTGTCACTTTTCAGTGTAGATTTACATAATTTTTGTTCCCTCTTGTCCCATGCAAAATGTTCCATTACCAAAAGGCATCCTGCCACAAAACCACAGAACTCTCAGCTCCTGAAGCAAGCCATTGTGGGAGGTGGTTTGGTGAAAAGAAAAGACTTGAGCATTCATCATGTTTTTCCACTAACCATTACAGTAGTATTATTAAGTTTATTAAAATGGTTTTATGATCTTTGACCTGTTCATCAAAACTCTACTCTGGCTATTGGCTTATTAAACAAACAATGTTACTTGCCAATTATCCAATGTCTGGCCGACTCAGATCTGCACAAAAATTGAGTTATGTTTGGCTACGCACTTCACTAAGAGAGAGAGTCTACAAAGTCTAAACTAATGCCATCAAGTATTCGTTATTCAGTGAATAATACCACCAAACACTCAGCTTGGGGGTACAGTAGAAAAGCACGATGGTGCCATTTGGTCTACATATGCTTTTGGCAGCTTTCAGTAACACATCATTTAAGCTTATATCTGTATAAAATATGAAGTACTAATTGTGTGATAGTGGGGAGGAATGGAGAAAGAATAGGCCCAACTTTCTCCAAATCAAACCCTGTCCCAAAAATCTCCAATACTTCTCTAAACTAATCTTGCCACCGAGATCCACTTCCTGCTCTGATCTTACTAAAGGTTTTATCCCATTCAACTTTTCTTCCTGGTTTCCAGTTTAGTCAAACTTTTTTTTTAAAAAATAGAGACTATGCCCTTCTCATTCAAATTTGCCACTGCCCCACAGAAAAAAGGGGGAACCTTGAGCCACTTCATCCTTAAAAATACTGTTCTCAACATCTTGTCATCTAAATCTTTGGACTGATCGAAGTTCCAAAAAGCTGGGCAATCACATTTCTGAAACAAAAAGAAATTGGAAGAGCTAAGGAAGGGTCATTGGACCGAAACATGAACTCTGATTTTTCTCCACAATGCCGCCAGACAATTTCTGCTTTTGTTTCTGATTTACAGCATCCACAGTTTTTTCGCCACCCAGTTTTTAAACTCAGATTTCTGCCCCAGTTAAAGTACCTAAACCGTTCTTAAACAGCTAGCCTATGTAAATACAAATGGCAACTCTTTGCAACTCCTTGTAGTTCCATCATCCCTCCACCACCATTATTTGGATGAGACTGTACTGACTTAATTCCATTCTTAAACTACCTACGTCTCAAGCCAAAAACCACTTGCAATGGATTCACTCATGCACCATTACTTCTGCTGGCCCAATGATTTATTCCTGCTCCAATGATTTTCCATCTAGGTGATGCTCAAGCCTTGGTTCTCAACAGAGAGATGAAAAGATAGGTGCGAAATCAACAAGTGACCCAGAAAACAAAAGTCCCACTTATGATAGCCCTTCTTACTTCATCTGGAGCAGGAATGGAGCGATTATGTATCGCACATGCACATTTCACAGGGGCAGCTGGCCAGTTAAGTCATTAGCTCTTTCCACTCGTCATATTGTGGTATGAAATTCAGTGTGCACACAGTCAACCTGCAGAGCAGGTCTGAAATTTATGCATTTCTTTGGATAGTCAGGATACCCCTTTGGAACAAACCATAGGACATCTTTGGGTATTTGAAGCTGTACGGGAGAAGTCAGGACTACTTTGGAATTGTTAAAAAAGTTGAATGATTACAAATTAAGTGTATCTATTCTGTTCATGACATCCATCAAGCTGTCAAGGCAGCTAAACGTTCTGCCCTTTAAATCTTAAGGGATGTCTATAGTATATAAATTAAAGAAAAAAGTTTACTCCCTCGCTTTGCTGAGCAAGCCTGCAGGTTTAATTACAGCCATGGGATTGATATTACAAGCATCTGTTATCAGAGGTAGGTACCTACCCCTTCAGTTTGGATGACAGTTGAAAAGGGTTACATATTCTTTGAAATAAGATACACTTATTATAATAAGAACTGTACAATTGGTCAAAATTTGTTGTAACGCTCTATATAGTTGATGAAATGAAACAGGACTTTTTATTAATAACAATATATTGACATCTACAATAAACAACTATTTTTAGAACTTTGTTTTTTAATCTCTCCATGGGCCACAAGGTCTGTGCATGATGGATAATAGGAGAGTTGGCAGATGTCAGGACAAAGATTAGTGGTATGGGTTGACATAGGAGCTATAAAAAGGGCCATTTGGAGATTGGGTAAGGTGACAATGAGTGCACGTGCACATGGACATGGATCAGAGAGCTCGAGGGATATTTCATTCTTTAAAAAACTTTTAACAGTGCTAGAGGCCAAAGGCATTGCTGTGAGCAAACCCAACTCCTTATCCTGCATGCTCCTCACTGCTTACGGAATGCCCTCACTGACTAATACAGTCCATCCCCAGATTGGAGAGTGTTTGCCGGGACAGACGAAGTTGGGTTCATGGAGTCAGGAATTCTCCAACACTGCATCCCTGATTCAGGCAAACAAAAACACCCAGGCCATGGTGCTGTTCACACATATGCACAAAATCAGTTCCACCCCACATTCATTTCACTTGACCCTCCCAACTTTCCTTAAACCATTAGTTTTGACAAAAATCCATGACGGGTGACAAGCAATTAAATATTGGGAGGATAGAAGTTGACAAGACCACAAATTCAGTTCCCTAACCACCAACTCCATCAATCTTCCTAGCAGCAGAAGTTAAACCAGATTGATCACCACCTTAGGTGGTCTTCAGTTCAAACGGAACTCCCTATTGTGTATGCATACATGAGACCACAATGACCTATTTTGGTCTTCATAACAAAACCCCTGTTTCTGCTCATCTGCTCTCCAAACCGTCATTGTGCCTCCATTACATCTAGGCTGGATTATTCCAATGCACCTCTAGCCAACTGCATTTGTTCTATTTTCTGTAACCCTGATTATTCAAAGCTCATGTTGCAAGTTGCATGGAGTCCAATTTGGAAATCTTACCTGTGCCCACTGGCCTGTGTTCCCAATTAAGCAAAGCCTCAATTTCAAGATTTGCATCTTTTCACTTCATTCTATGGCCTCACCTCTCACTATTTTCTGGCCTCCTCCAGTCGTCAGAGTTCCTAACATTCTGCGAATCCTGGCCTCTTAAAAAGATACCAAATTTGATTGTCTTCAATTGGCAGCTGCACCTTCCATTAAGACATCAAATTGTTGAGCATCTGACTTAACAACCATGAGCAATTTTAAAAAGTTCCAATGCTTTATACATTAAAGCATTGTTTTACGTCACTGCCATTGGCCCAAGATGATAAAATCAGCATCTTTGCTACTTTAACCTTCATGACCATTGCTGGAAATGAAGCGTAATACTTAAAATATCATAGGCATGATTTGTGCTGTATCTAGAAGCTCCACAACTTGAGGCTTTAAGGAAATCCTGCTCCTACTATGCAAAAGCCAGTTCCTGTCACCAAGTGTGTTTAAACAAAGAAGCATGTTAGGAATGCAACCTTTTCAGTGGGGAATTCTATACACAAGCTGAATTGAGTTAGAATCAAAAGACTCCGAACCAGCAAATGATAAACCATGCTCCATTTAGGGTGGTTAGAGAAATCCATAAAAGTCACATCATGTTTTGGAGGACAGATTGAGATTTTAAGAAAATCTAGCCAGTGTGGTTCAGCATTTACAAGTAGTGCCCCTGATCAGAAATAGCCACGTGTCATATGGATCAGCACATCAACAGTACAAAAAGTTAGGTACAATACAAGAAAAAAAACAAAAATCAAATCAAACTAAATCCAAAAAGATTGTAGCTCCCAAACAAAAGACCAAAAAAAGTGTAATCTGAATCTTAAATACATCTCTGCTACACAGATTAGGGCAGGACTCCAAGTGTTGTCACAAACTAACTTTGAGATCCTGAGCTCCAATGCAGCAGTAAAACTCTGCCTGAGAGAGTTATAACAGTGGTGCTCCTCTAACAGGCCCACACTCTTAGTCCCCTTCCCCACTGAAGGGGGACAACAATTTACACTTTAAAACAGGGTCACAGTGGAAAAAGGTTGGGAATGAATGGCACTGGATTTGGGTGGATGGTGGCTGTATAATTCACTGGGTAGATAGAAAATTACCCAAAACACTGTCATACAAAGGTGAAGGTATAAAGTATCGAAACCTGGTTTAGGCTGTAGGAGCGATTAGACAAATTAATAATTTAGCGAATTTGTTGACTTATATTAAAAAACCCAGCCCTACGTTTGCATGCAGAAACAGTTAATTCCACACCCTACTTGGAACAGAACCATCATCTTGTGTACTGCTGCAGAGCTTTTTATAATTTCTATTCTGGAATCAAGATTCCAAACATCTAGACGTCAAAAAGGTGATTTATCTCCAGGTACAGTATCCAAATGGTTATCGCATCAGACTGCAAGCCTTGCGGACACAAGCTTGAACTCCTGTCATTGCCGAATCAGAACTTGCCAAATTTGGCAAAATAAAAAAGTGACCATGACAACAGGTGCAGCATCAACATTAAAAATCTGACTATCTCAGGAATTTACAGAGTCACACAGTAGTACAGAACTTCAATTTTGTTGAAAATGGCATTTTGTCAAAACCTTTCATTTTTCACTTATCAGGACATTTGCAAGAACACCAATGTAAAAAGGGGAGCAACATGCATGTAGGTCAGATTGCTACTGTCAAGTCAAAAAAAAATGTTCCGTTTATCACACACAAAATGATTAATGCAGTACATTAAGTTCAGTATCAGTGTGATGTTCAGTAAGCAAGCTGTATGAGCAGATCCTTCTGGTGTTCACAACAGGCAAGGCATTCTCTGTAATCTGGTCAGTTCCTGCTTGTAAAACTCAAAAGAACTGGAGATCATTTGCTGCCTAGAGAGAGGGTGTGCCAAGAATGATACAACCATTTTAAAAGCACACTGGTTGGGCTTGTGGTGTGCACACACTTACTGGAAGCTTGATATATAATAAAAGGGCCTCCTACTCTATGTGGCCCATGTGTGATACCAGGCCCACGTGACACGCTTAGCTCAATTGCTGAAAGCAAGCATAAAAAAAGTCCAGCAATGAAAAACAAAAGTCAGCTATGTTGCAAAGTAACTAAAGAAATCTCAGTAATTAGGCACATCAACATTAGCTCCAACCCAATGTGGACACGTAGTCACTAAAGTAAACTTTTTAAAAAAATTTTCTACTTAACGCACTGGAGAACAGAGATGCCCAAGGAGAAGGTCATTACAGCCATTGTCATCTCCTTTTGGGGAAGCCAGGTTAGGCCAATAGATTTAGCTACCAGCAATGAACATGAATTAAAAAAGAAAATCATTACTACATGGAGAATGTCATCTTCATAATATTACTAACAATTACAGCAATTCTAACAATTCAGTATTGCAATGGTATTTACCATATAATACGATTTTTCCCATTGGTTTGAGCAAATTATAGCCTTTAGTTGTGTCACCTCCACCCAGGGGATCCAAAACAATGTCAACACCTAAAAAGGACACAATTACAGAATAGTGATAATTTCAGCACTTCCATGATAATATGCTAGTTAACATCGAAGCATAATTTAAAATCATGCAAATACAAGTCAGAGGAATGATGCAAACTAGTATTTTAATATAAAGTAAAAATGGAGTACTTGCTATGAAGTTGCAAAGATAAACGACATTGCAAGACTTACATGCTATTATGTTGCCCAGCCGTTAATTTAAATGGCCCTTCTGGTGAAGGTACACAGTTAAATTTTTTTTAAAAAAACAAATCAGACATGATTGGTGTGGGTGTCCTTCAAATCTAAATTGCCACTTCCTGGCTTTTAATATTAGCTTTGTTTCTCTTTTCATGCCATTACCATTGGGGGATATCTTTCTAACTTCTTCAGCATAGTCCAAGGTAGAATAGTCGATGGGATGAGTCACACCCTGTTCTTTGATGATTTCATGTTTAGATGCTGAGGCAGTTCCGAAGATAGTCACATCTTTAACTATTTTACACAGTTGCGTTGCAGCAGTCCCCACACCGCCTGCAATCAATCAGTCAAGAAAAACTTGTTAGTAGCCACCAACATTGCTGGAATGGTGAATGTAAGCACTTGTCCCAAGGACTAGATTAAAACAACTACTTTGTCCTAAAAACCTTTTACAGATCATGGGAGAACAATCACAACCCATTCCTCAGAACCTGAACTCCAAAATACTTTTGCTCCATCACTGTAAAGGCATACATTCAGTCTGTTATCTCGGTCAACAAAAAGGGTTGAAAAATAATTAAAGTCAAACAAGGTTACACAGTTGCCCAGAGGGAACAATACTTTAATTTGGCATTTCTAATCAAACTCTTTGCCAAACTACAACTTATTTTGGTTTGGCTATATTGATTCACATTGCAAACAGAACAGAATACCAACAGTTACACTGACTGGTGTTTATAGCCATTTCTGGAGATTTACAAGTGAACAGTCTCAGTGTTAGGTCGGTAGAAGGGAATCATTGGAAGATCTGAACTTCACCCCCCACTCCCACGCGCAGTGTTGGCGAACCAGCCACAGTCACATGGGAAAAATAAACAAGCAACATTTCTGTTGTAGGTTTAAGAAAGGCTATTGAGTGTTGTGCAGTTTGGTCAGTCGAAACTCAAAGCATTTTTAATGCAAAATAAAAAGGACTCCATGAGGTTATTCAATAGAATTAAAACAGAGATCAGATTCTTTGTTAAATAAAGGCTAAGTGAAGTCCATTTTTAATTATAAAAAAGGTTGGTCAATCTGCTCACAGGTCTCTGGAAAAAATTTCACTCAGGACTGGTAAAGCATGTTACTTTTTAATTTAAAAAAAAACAGCAACCATTTACCGCATTTGCAGAAAGCTCAGGCAAACAGACAAAGGCACAAGGCATAAAGCTTACACACACTGGCAAGTCATAGGGAGATAGAATGAGATCCTGTATTGCTAAGCTGAAGCCAGTCATAACTAGATTTCAAATTAAGTGTCATGATCAGATATCAACTAAACCTCAAGCAAGAGCTTTGGATAAATTCCAGTTAAGCAAGGTGTATAAATTTAATTTGGATTCTTTTCAAGTTATTTTTAAATGATTTTTAATGATTAGTTTTAAATGAAGTAGTGGTGAGGCTCAAAAAGGTCATTACCATGGAAACAAAAAGGCAGCATGCCTAATGTAGATAGGAAGGAGGGGACCTGGTCGATAGCTTTGAAAAAAAATTCCAGAACGTACCTTTCAAAAATTATGTTTTTTTCCATAAGTTATCCTGCCTATTTTGCTGTAAACGATTGCATAGGTAAATATACAAGACTACATTCTGGTACTAAAATAACCATGGAACGTAGAGCAGTTAGATTTTGTGTTTAAATTTCATTGATAAAAGCTTTTATCTCACAAACATCCAAGTTTAAAATCAACAATTCTGGATTATTTGCAAATGGAACTTGTTTGATCATATGGATTGGCGTTACTTTAATAAATGATCTCTAAACACAGAACACTTAAAATGGCAACTGCTCCAAGAAGAAAAAAAGTGTTTCGTTCAGTGCAATGCACTTCTGGTGTTAAAAAATTTTTCATGTAATGCCTTTCTCCTTCCATCATTCCTACCCAACACCCACTTGCAATTGTCAAAAAAAAAAATCAATGCTATCACTTGAATACGAAGGAAATGACAGAGCTCTTCTCTGCTACGTCCTCTCCCACACATGTTAAGATTTGCCAAGCAATTCTTTTTCCATTAAGTTAGTTTCCAATTGAATTGGAGAAGTATCAGTTTAACACGGCCTTGAACTGACTTCTGGAACAGCTATTTGTTCAGGAAAGGCTACGATCTTTTTCCTTAATGGCATTCACCCAAGAATCTGCTAAAATCAAATACTCCAACACACTATAAACTCATTATGACAAATGCCACCAACCTTCAAAGAAAAAAAACTTAAATCTATCGAGTCAATTGCTTCAATTCAAACCCAGTTAGCTACACAAAACAAAACAGACTAAACAATTCCCACACTACATCAGCTGAATAGAATATTTCTTTCAGGAACAAGTCAAAAGTCACTGGTGTTTATCACAGTTCTGCACAATCTTCAGTAGAATTAAATCCCAGCGTTACTTAATAATTGGTTTCAGCAAAAGGTCACCATCCTTATGCTTTCCTCAAAAAATAAAATTGTTTTGGAAGCTGCAATTAGTTCACAATTTTCCTGTAAAGCCATACTTTTAAAGTTTCTTACCCATATCCACCTAGAGTTCTCTCTTCCTTTAAATGGCTGTTTGATTAAAATGCCAGTGACAGTCCACTATACACAGAATCACTGCAATATATATTCCACTAGAGAACCCCAGTAAGCAACTGGCTGCAGAACAAAGAGCAAAACTTGCATCCTTCTAGTTTTTCCTCTCCTTGTCCAAGTGACATTAGGACTTCATAGCTGTAAACCAAATAGGGGCAAGAGGTCAGTTGCATGGAAAATTATGGAAGAAAATTTAAGGGGTGGGGATGGATCAGAGGTTATTAAAGACTCCAGAACAAGTAATAGGACAGAACATACGTAAAAAGGTCAGGACTCTAATTTCAGTCACAGCAGATAAGGGAATAACTACGAGAAGGAACGTGCAATCAACACAGACTGAGGGTGCTGTACTTAAATGCACACTGTATACGAAACAAAGTGAATGAGCTTGTAGCGCAGATCAAAATTGGCAAGTACAATGTTGTGGGCTTCACAGGGGCATGGCTGCAAGAGGATTAGGGTTGGAAACTAAATATCCAAGGATACACATCCTATCGAAACGACAGGCAGATGGTTAGAGGGGACAGGTTTGCCTGCTCTGCAAGCAATAAAATTAAAAATTGATAACAATTAGCGATGTCAAGTTGGAAGGTGTAGAGTCTGTGGGGGTAGAGTTATGTACAGGCCTCCTAGCGGCAGTCAGGATGTGAGGAGGAAAATAGATCAGAAGACAGAAGAGGTATACAAGAAAGGCACTATTACAGTAATCATGGAGGACTCCAATATGCAGGAGGATTGGTGAGGGGGGTGCGGTGGAGAGGTGGGTGGGAATCAGGTAGCAATGTCAAGAAAAGGAATTCATGGAATATCTGAAATGGTTTTCTGGAGCAGACTGTGGTAGAGTCCCACTAGGGAACAGGTAATTCCAGCAGTAATGTAATGAGGCAAACTTTATTAGGGAGCTGAAGGTGAAGGAACCCCCAATGGGGCAGTGACCATAATATGATATGATAGAATTCAACCTGTAGTTTGAGGGGGAGAAGCTGGAATCAGATGTAACACTATTATAATTGAGTAAAGGTAACTACAAGACATGAAGGATGTGCTGGCCACAGTTGATTAGAAGGGGAGCCTAGCAGGGAAGACGGTGGAGCAGCAATGGCAGGGGTTTCTGGGAGTAATTTGACAGGCACAGCAAAAATTCATCAAGGTAGAAGAAACATACTAAGGGGAGGTCAAGGCAATCGTGGCTGACAAGGGAAGTCAGGTACAGAATAAAAGAAAAAAAAAACCAGGAAGTGTGGTGCAGTGTAGTGAGTAATCTCAAAAAAAAAATCAGTAGGAGGATAACTGAAGAAACAATAAGCAGGGAGAAGATGAAATATGAAAGAAGCTAGCTAGTAATACAAAAAGATTGCAAGAGGTTTTTTGGGTATCTAAAAAAAAAAGGAGAGAGAGAGACAAGAGGGGACAGTGGACTGCTGGAAAGTGAGGTTGTTGAAAGTAGGGAGAGGAACAAAGAAATGGCAGAGGAATTGAATGGGTATGTTACCTCAGTTTTCAAGTGGAAGGCAGCAACATACTAGAACTTTAAGACAGTCTGGGAGAAAAAAAAGCAAGTGTAGTGGCCATCACCAAGGAGAAAGTGCTAGGGATGCTGAGAAGTCTGAAGGTGGATAAAATCACTCAGACCAACTGAACTACATAGAAACTGAAACAGAGGATAGGAGCAGGAGGAGGCCATTCAACCCTTTGAGTCTGCTCTGCCATTCACCACGATCATCCAACTCAACAGCCTAATCCAGCTTTCTCCCCATTCGTCCAAGTGCTATATCTAGTTGCCTCTTGAATACATTCAATGTTTTGGCATCAACTACTTCCTGTGGTAATGAATTCCACAGGCTCACCACTCTTTGGGTGAAGAACTGTCTCATCTGTCCTAAATCGCCCCGAATCCTCAGAAGGTGACCCCTGGTTCTGGACACACCCACCATCAGGAACATCCTCCCTGCATCTACCCTGTCTAGTCCTGATGGACTTTTATAAGTCTCTATGAGATCACCCCCTCATTCATCAAAACTCCAATGAAAACAATCCTGACCAGTCAATCTCTCCTCATAAGTCAGTCCCGCCATCCCTTCATTGCACTCCTCTGAAACCCCAGAGCTCTGAAAGAGGTAGCAGAAGCAGTGGTGGCAATCTTTCAGGAATTGTTGGAGTCAGGAAGGGTCCCAGAGAACTGGAAAATGGCTAACGTAACATGCCCGTTTAAGAAATGAGGGAGGTGGAAGACAGGAAACTATAGGCCAGTTAGCCTGACCTCAGTCATTGTTAAGATTTTAGAATCCATTGTTAAAGAGGAGATTACAGAGCACTTGAAAGTGCTCATCAAGGGGAGGGCATACCTGACATATCTGTTAGAATTCTTTGAGGAAGTAATGAGCTAGTTAGACAAAGAAGAGGCATTGGATGTGATCTATTTGGATTTCCAGAAAGCCTCTGACGAAGTGCCGCACAGGTGGCTGCTAAATAAGGTAAGAGCCCAGGGTGTTAGGGGCAAGGTACTGACACAGACAGAGGGTTTGCTGACTGGCAGAAGGCAGAGAGCGGGGATAAAGGGGTCTTTTTCAGGATGGTCGCTGGTGACTAGTAGAGTTCTGCAGGCATCAGTAATGGGATCACAATTATTCACATTAAAACATTAACAATCTGGATGAAGGAACTGAGGGCATTATTATTAAGTTTGCAGATGACATGAAGATAGGTGGAGGGACAGGTAGTGGTGTTGAGGATGTGGGGAGGCTGCAGAAGTACTTGGACAGGCTAGACAGTGGGCAAAAGAGAAATGGCAGATGTAATACAACGTAGGAAAGTGTGAGGTTATGCACTTCGGTAATAAGAAAACAGTAAAGTTAAAAAACTACTTTCGAAATGGGAAAAGGCTTCAGAAATCTGAAGCACAAAAGGGACTGGAGTCTGACTGAAACATAGAATACGGAGATGCATGGATAGACTGGACATGAGAGAACAGGTTGACCCTTTAGAACTGAGGAGGAGGAATTTCTTCAGCTAGAGGGTGGTGAATCTGTGGCACTCATTGCTGCAGAAAGCAGTGGAGGCCAAAATCAATAGGTTCTTGATTAGTAAAGGTTATACAGAGAAAGCAGGAGCATGGGGATTGAGGTACATATCAGCCATAAATGAAGGAGCAGGCTTGATGGGCTAAATTGCCTAATTCTGCTCCTATATCTATTGGTAGTCCTCTCATTTTACTGTAGTCCAAACTATGGATCAAACTGGAAAAAAGAAAGTGTACTTAGTGACCGGTTTAATGTTCTGGCCACGTATTCTCACAGTTGGAGTTACCTCTCCAGTTCTCTTTCAATTACAGGGTGCCTCCATACTTCCAAAACATGAGTTGTACATGCTTTACGCTCAATGCTGATTCTTGAGAGCAGCCAAACTAGTTTCTGCCTGCCCATATCCTTCAAAAAGGAACAACTCCATTCTACTCACTTTCTTCCTCCAGAAAAAGGTTCACTGGAAACAGTAAGTTGTAGATCAATATTTAAGTAGTCTGTCACAGGGTTCAAGGCCTACCTGCTCCAGAGGTGTGTAATAACATTGTTGAACAGGCGACTCAGAAAATGTACACCCTAGCTTCCTCCCGATCTACCTTCTCTGCACCGGTACTGAAGATACATCAGCGGTCTTGTTCTGATCTTAATACAGGACTTGAATTTGCAGCCAGTCAGGCATTCTTTACCCTTGTGAGATTCATCTTTTACTTTCCAATCCCATTGATTATAATAAAAGGGAAATGCTTAATATCTTTAAACAACATTAGTTCATGGACAAGACTTCCAGTGGACCCCTAACCTGGTCTTTGTCATCCAATTTAGAGAGAGTGTCAGAGTCATACAGCATGGAAACAGACCCTTCAGTCCAACTAGTCCACGCCAACCATATTCCCAATCAAATTAGTCCCACTTGCCTGCATTTGGCCTATTTCCCTCCAACCTTTCCTATTTATGTACCCATCCAAATGTCTTTTAACTGTTTAATGGCACCTGCATCCACCACTTCCTCTGACAATTCATTCCATGTATGAACCACTGTAAGAAAAGTTCCCCCTCATGTCCTTTTTAAAAGCTTTCTCCTCACCTTATCTCCAGTCAGGGGCTTTTAAACATTCATAAACTGAACAATTCACAAAGCACATGCAGTTTGTCTTCAGGTGTGACAGAGGAATTAGTTTATAAAATCGCTTTTTGAATATTGGCATGCACATTTAATACGCAAGATTTAATGATAGTATCTGGTTCAAAGGACTAAAGATACCCATGTTAAAATGCCATTCATGAATTGGCACTACCAAATCAAAGCTGTATCGTATGGCAAGATTCTCATGGCTGATGTCAGCACTAACGATTTTTATGAAACATCTTCAATAAATCATCAGCTTGGTAACATACCAAAGTCAAAGATTACTGGCTGAAGTTCCACTCCAACACTTCCCAAATTGTTACTTCATTAATATTATGCATTCTGAAAAATGATTTAGTATGATCTCTCAACTAACAAAGGCCTCTGATGTACAAAATACAATTGAACCATTTAAGCAGCTGTCTGTTGTAAAATTCCTTTCATGAAACTTGCACCGACAAAGACATGCTTGTGGGCTGTGGCTATGCTCAAAATGACTGCCATATTCCATTCAATGGTAACTGCATCAGGCAAGTTACTGTATTAATGTTACAGCTTGGGCCATTGTTCAACAAGGTGCAGTATGGACTTCATTTCTACACAATTAGATAAAAATTCATGCGTGTTAAAAAATAAAGCTAGTGCCAAATCAGTTTTGCAAACAGCACAGGCTATTTTAAACAAAAACTGATCTAGTTTAGGAGAACTCCGAAGCATCACTTGTATCTCAGTTTTTGGCTATTGGTTTCAGTATTTTAATTATACAGCAAAGTGTATTCCTGATAACCAGAGTCTCAATTCTCAAAAATGAATGCAAGAGAAAACTAAACAAGTTACATTAGGAAAATGAGTTGTAACAAAATTAAAAGCTCCAAAGACATACTGCTTTGCTCCTTCCTCAGCAAGTTTTTAAATTGTTCAATTATGAAACCTCATTTGCTCTGCTAGTGCATGTTTGAATTCAACAGGCTGTTTTAACATAAGCATTTGCCACATCAGTTATCTCCAGTATATTAAAGAATCTAACTGACATTCATTGCAAATATCATGCACAAACATTATATTCCCCACTCACATAAAAGTCTCTAAAGAACTGTTAAGCTTTTATGTTACAACAGAACAGCATGCTTCCGGTGGCGTTAGGCTTCAAGTGATCAGAGGTAAGATGGAGTGAGATCTTTAGATGCACAGGTCACAAACTACAATGGTGACAATAGTGTTAGCATGTACCTTAAAGTATACTGACCATGGGATGCAAAAAGTGATGCCCATTTTACACAATGAAATTCAGTTAAAGATTCCAGGTTACAATATAGCACAAATTTACAACATACCTCAAGTGAACTAAGGAAAGAGAAAATTGGACACAGCGACAGGAACTCTTACCAGCTGCCATATGGATGAGAATGCTCTGATTTGGACGCAGATTTGCAAAGTCATAGATCATCATATATGCAGTGACATAATTGACCGGAATGGCAGCAGCCTCTTCAAAACTCATCCCATCAGGCATCAGGAAGGTATTACTGACTGGAATCACAACCAGTTCGGACCATAATCCTGCTCTGTTCATTACAATAACACGGTCACCAACCTTTTTAAAAAAAAAATATAGAGAGAAACAGCCATAGAGTCAGGGTTGGAAACAGCAGCCAACAACTTGAAGTTAAGCATAACATTGATGCACTCTTTGACTATGTCAAAATGTAGACGTTAGTCATTTATGACCCAGATGTTTGATCACTTCTTACAATTCACTATAGTCCTGACACTAGACACTAATTAAAGCCAGCTAGTGGTTTGCCAAGATTAATTGACAGATTAGACAGGTTCATTATAATTTACACTTCAGAAGGTATCTTAAGCTTGCATCCTGGCCTCAATAGGGCAATGTGTACACTTCATTTAACTGTTAAACTTGGATTTCAGGGTCAATTTCAAACAGATTCCTCAAAAGAAAGAAAGGCATCTTAAAATAGGTACAGGCTAGGCTGACTGCTAATTAAGAACTTTGTGTTCCACAGTTTCAATTACCTGTGACTAATATTCCAGGAGATCTATGACAAAAGATAAAAAGAAAGAGTCATGCAGAGGTGAAAGGTTTAAAAAAAAGAGAAATTGTATCGTCATAAGCTTTTTCTGCTGGTCCTCAAAAGCACATGCAATGAGGTGCCAGTGTAATGATTCCAATTTTGCAGGATTTCAGATATTTTGCCACACAGAAAATACATATTGCAAACAGTGACAGAACAGCAACAATCCTCCAGCCCCTGTGGTGCCCACTGTTCACAGAAGACCCTCGGGGCATTGGTGGACAACATTTGCTCCTTGCTCAGAGCCGCAAGAGCAAATCTGGGCCAGGTAAGAGGTAGGCAGCCAGGGTGACTACCACAGGTCAACGTAAACTTAAAACTATCTTTATCTGGTTAAAAAGATTTTTTGCTTCAAAAAAAAAAAAAAAAAATAGAAAAAAGTCTGCCCCCAAGGGAGCAGTTTTTAAAGTTTCCCCATTTAATGGTTTTGGGGAGGGGGGGGGTGGTGGTGGGGGCAACCACCCCCTCAACAAGCAAGCAGATATTATCAGACTCCGATAGTGTTCAAATTCTTCTGAGAAAGATAATTCATGCCATGTTCCATCCTGTTCAATTTGGACTTTATTGGATTGTTAAAGATGTAAATAAAAATTGTACTGGTTAATTTCTAACCAGCAATGCAAGGTAATAGAATTAAGGCTAGTGTTATGTTTGCCTTGATGGTACAGCAAAACACATCTATATCAATTACGTCGACAGTCCATCTACAGCAAGAAGTGATACAATGCAAATAGTTATTTACAATGATTTCTTCCACATGGCTAATCTCAAACAAGATTACAGAAGGAAAAGAAGAGAAACACTATGCTGCTTAACATAGTATTGGCTCCATCCTCCCACAAACATCAAATTAATCCATAATTCAGCATGTCCTGGAGCAGAAAGTGTGTTACTGCTAAAAAATGAAGAAAGGCCTTTTCTTTTTCTCTTTCTACCACCCCTCCCCCCCCAAAGCAGCTGCACCCAAAGCGTTCTCACAAGAAGGTCATAGATGCTGACACTATATCACTTAAGCTTGTGGAGATTACTTCCAAATCAAAAAGAACCAGCATCTGTTCACAGCAACAAGTTTGCAATGATGACTGGTTTACATGGACTGATAAAACCCTCCTCACAAAAAGTTATAAATTCAAATCCAATATACCTTACACAATTCTTAAATCTCTCAACTCCCACCTTGCTATTTTTGATCATAATGTTGCACAGCTTTCCAAAACAATGAAATCCAATTAGAATTGTTTACTTAAACAAGGAGTTTCACTTAATTAGACACTAATTAAATCAAAGAGTGAATTATATGGATTTCAGGGTTTAATATTTAGATTCTTAAGCCAAGAAGGCTTTGTTAAAAAAAGTTTGTCAAATGCCTCATGCATCTAGAGTACAAAACATTCTGCTCTGGTATAGGAGTCACAGCTTTCAAGATTTGATCATATCCCCATTGTTTTCTTTCACTGCTTTTAATTACCTAGTAATGTCCAAACAATCTCTCTGAACCCTTTCTGCTGCCTGTCACATGTATCATATTGCGCTGACCAAAACTGTACATTTGCTTTCACTCGTGTAACATCAGCAGCAGCACTTAAATGAAGCTACTAAATTCTCCACATCTACCACATCTTGCTCGAGGCATTCTTGGCATTGTGATCACACATTCTGGTTTCACCAACATTCATTTTGTTGCCAAGCAGTGGAGGTAGAAAAGATGTTTGATATCTACTTATTTCTTTTGACTTCAGAAATGAAAATGATTTAAATGCTCCATTCTGCTATGACTCATGTTCTCTCATCTCAGTTTTACACCCACAGGCTTTTCATTAGTTTGGCAAAATAAATTAACTTAACTGTCCATGTTATTCATGAAAATTTGATTATTGAATTCTTTAACAAAAATATTTTTTCCATCACTAATGGTATGAACCTTACATTTTTATATAAAATCATTCTATCCATAAGCATTAGCCACCTCAGATGATATGAATCTCAAATGCAGTTATTATAAAAAATACTGTGTAAACTATTGATACTTCAACCATAAATGCATCTGACCCCAATTCCAAAGGTACCCACTGAACAAAGGTAGCCCTGCTCCCGTCCAAACTCATTATCTAGGCTACATGAAAACAAAACAGCCTGCTCACATCAGTCACACAATTGACTGAGCTAAAACTCTGCTCTCTCAATGAGAGAGTTATCAAATCTTTACTTATTTACTTGCAAGTGGCAGACAGGCTGCTGATTTCTAACGCAACTATCATATTAATGGGGGTGAGAATATGGGGAAGTTGGTACCTTCACCACCTAGATTTTACATTAACATTCTTTCTCACCACCACCCCAAACAAACAAACAATCATTGAAAACATGCCCACATTAAGCCATAAAATTCAGCCCATATCCTACCCAGAACCTTAAACAGCAGCATTGTCCTGTGGATGCTGGAGATCCAAAAATAAAAAGTACAGGAGAAACCCAGCAGGTCTGGCAGTATCTGAAGAGGTGCTGGTATGGTGATCATATCACTGTTCTAGTTAGCTAGAACTCCAGGCTGGTGTTTGAATCCCACCACAACAGATGATGAAATTTGAATTCAATAAAAAATCTGGATTAAAAAGCTGACCCGATGGCCAGCACATAGGTGACGGGAGGGTAAGGGATAACAGTTTGGAGCTGGAGGAACACAGCAGGCCAGGCAGCATCAGAGGAGCAGGAGAGTTGACGTTTCAGGTCGGGACCCTTCTTCAAGAGGGTGATGGGATAGTGACAGCCTTGGCCATCAAGGCTGCATTCGATCAAGTGTGGCATCAAGGAGACCTAGCAAAACTGGAATCAATGGGTATCGGGGGAAAACTTTCTACTGGTTGGAGTCATACCTGGCAGAACGGAAGATAATTATGATTTTTGCAGATCAATTATCTCAGCTCCGTGACATCTCTGCAGGATTTTCTCAGAGTAGCATCCTACGCCAAATCATCTTCAGCTGTTTCAATGACTTTCCCTCCATAAGGTCAGAAGTGGGAATGTTTGATGATTGCACAACGTTCAGCACCTTTCTCAACTCCTCAAATGCAACAAGATCTGGACAATATCCAGGCTTGCACTGACAAGTGGCAAGTAACGTTCATGCCACACAAAATGCCTGGCAATGACCATCTCCAATAAGGGACAATGTAATCATCACCCCTTGACATTCAATGGTGTTACCATCACTGAATCCCCTTTCAATATCCTTGGAGTTATCATTGACCAAAAACTCAATTGGACTTGACACAAACGATAGCAACAAGAGCAGGTCAGAGGCAGGAAATACTGCAGCGAGTAACTCACTTCCTGAGTCCCCAAAGCCTGTCCTTCATTTTCAAGTCACAGGTGTGATGGAATACTTCCACTTTTTGAAGGGTGCAGCCCCAACAACACAGGAGCTTGATACCACCCAAGACAAAGCAGCCCATTTGACTGGCACCACTTCCACTCCCTCCAGCATGAACACTCAGTAGCTACAGTGTGTACTGTCTACAAGATGCACTTCAAAGAACATCAGACAGCACGTTCCAAACCATGACCATGACCATTTCCATTTAGAAGGAAAACAATAGCAGATACATGGAAACACCACCACCTGCAAGTTCTGCTCTATGCCACTTACCATCCAGATTTGGAAATACAACGTTGCTGGGTCCAAATTCTGTAGTTCCCTCCCCCAAGGGCATTGTGGGTCAATTACAGCACAAAGGTAACTTCAAAGAGGTAGCTCACCACCACCTTCTCAAAGGCAACTAGGGACAGGCAATAAATGCTGGGCAGCTGTGAAGCACTCATCCCTTCAGTGAATAAAAAAAATAACTGTCAAAGTCAAAATGGTATCTGACTCATTAACCTCTTTCAGAAAAGGAAATCTATCATCCTTATCTGGTCTGGACTACATGCAACTCCAGACAAAATGTGGTTGACTCTTACTGACCCTCTGGTCATTCAGGGGTAGACAATAAATGCCAGTCTAGCCAACGACACCCACATCCCAGGAACAAACAAACATCAAAAGAGCAAAAATAAGTTCAACCAAACAGACTCGAAACATTAACTCAAAATTTCTCTCTCTATAGATGTTGCTAGACATAGTCAGTTTCTCCAGCACTTGCTCACTCAAAAAAAAAAAATCACTCATCTGTGTTGATCTCCAATTAAAAATTTTTAATCCTTTATAAATATTTTCTAATCAATGAGTTCAGAGACACTATGGCACACTTCTGAAGCAGGTGGGACTTGCAGCCAGGTCTCTTGGCTTAGAAGTAGGGACACCACCCACGGCCTACTCTGGTCCTACAGTACTCAAAGCACAACTTCTGTGAGCCACCACTGGCAGCCCTCAGGCAGGCTTTTCCCAACTCCTCAGTTAGCTTTTACTTGTACACCCACAAAGGGGGCCAATCACTCCTCTCAGTTTTCTTTCGCTGGAAAATGAGCCATCTTTAGTTTGGCCACACCTCTGAAAAGCACCAGAACATTTTACAGCATTAAAATAAACACTATCCACCCAAGGATGTTATTGCCTTGAGGCTCATACCTGAATAACCCCACTGAAGGATGGTACCCAATGCCCATGAAGAAATCAGCAAATGTCAGATCAGGTGGGATTCTGGAAATGGGGTAATGATTTACAGAATTGCATATAAACTTTAAAAAAAACACACAATTACATTCACCCTTCTCCAACCCCTAACCCCCAAGGGCTGAGAAGTGCCAAATCTCTGCAAATTAGCTGCACTGCTGCAGGGAGTGCCCAGAGATCAAGGAGATGAGACACTTGGCACCTCCCACTGCAGGGAGTAAAAAAAAAGCTGACCAATTGTTAATCCCCATCACTAGTCTAGTCAGACACCTAATGCTGCATTTAACTGCAAAACACAGCATCTCAACTTCATCTGTTGTGAAGGAACAGAAAGACAAAAAATAAAATTCAGTTCATATTATAGCAATAACATTCTGTTGAATAGTCAAAGAGAATCAAAGAAAAGCAAGCAAAGTTACCGTTTATATAAAAAAAACAATGTCTTCACTACAATATACAGGGACATTTGTTCCCCCCCCCTCAAAAAAAATACTTTATTCATAACATTTGCAAAACCCCATTCATTACATTTGAAATTGTATATT
>NW_025968641.1:7759-22362 GCF_021869965.1 Rhincodon typus | reverse complement strand
GCGGCTCCCTTTCAGTACAGGCCTTTCCACAGCGCAGCACTCTCTCATCATTGACCCTCTGACAGTGCAGCACTCTCTTAATATTGAATTTGTGACAGTGCACAACTCCATTAAAATTGACCCGAGGACTCCATTAATATTTGTCCTCTGACAGTGCAGCTTTTCCTCAGTCCTGACTCTCTGACAGTGCAGCACTCCCCTAAATACTGTCAGAGGGTCAATACTGAGAGAATGCTGCACTGTCAGAGTCAGCTCCCCGTAGGACTATCAGATGTTCAGTGTTAAAGGTATGCCGCACTGTGAGTGGGTCAGTGTTAGTGAATTCTGCACTGCGACAGGGTCAACAATGAGGAAGAACTGTCCTGTCAATGTAACAGGGTCAGCATTGAGTGAGTGCCTCACGATCAGAGGGATAGGACTGAGGTTTTGTAGCACTGTCAGAGTGTCAGATCTGTGGCGTACATAATTGTCAGAGGGTCAATACTGAGCTGGTGCCTCATTGTAAAGGGGGCTGAATTGAGACAGTGCTACAGGATTAGAGTGCCAGTCCTGTGGTAGAGCAGCACTCTGAGGGTCAGCACTGAACTTCATTATGAATAGGTCATCTCTGTGTCTGTGCTACTTTGTCAGAGGGCCATATTAATGCGGTGCCTCATTGTAATGGGATAAGAATTGAGGCAATGTCGCACAATTAGAGGATCAGTACTGAGGTACTGCAGTGCTATCAAAGGGTCACTACTGATGGAGTGTCTTTTTGTCAGAGGGTCAGTGCTGAGGGAGTGCATAATTGTCAAAGGATCAAATTGAGATGATGCCTCATTTTAATATGGTCAGTTGTGAGGTAATGCAACAGTGTCAGGGGGACAGCAGGACTGAGGAAGTGCTGAACAGCCCCATGATTAAAGGAAGACCCTCATGATTAAAATGTCAATGTTGAGAGAGGGCATAATGGCCAGAGGGTCAGTTCTGAGTTGGTACCTCGTTGCCAGATGGTCAGTTCTGAGGCAGTACTGAATCTGGGAGAGTAGCTAATCTGTCGTATAGTCAGGACTGAGGGAGTTCTGACCGTCTATCAGTGCTGTAATTCCTCAGCACTGACCCGCTGGCACACTCTTACTGTTGACCCTCTGACAGGGCAGTTTCCCTCAGTACTGACTCCACACAGTGCATCACCAGCTCATCAGTGACTGTCTAACAGTGTAGCACACCCTTCATATTGACCCTCTGACAGTGCAGCAATCCGTCATGGCTGCCTGTTCTGACCATGCAGTACTCCCTCAGTAGTGACCCTCTGACAGTGCAGCACTCCCTGAAAATTGGCCTTCCGACAGTGATGACAATGACAATGCAGCACTCCCTCCGTACTTACTCTGCAACACTTCAGCACCCACTCATCATTGACTCTCTGACAGTGTAGCAGTCACTTAATATTGAGCCTCAATGCTGGAGCACTGTCTTACTATTGACCTCCTGACAGTGAAGCTCTCCCTTAATATTGACCCTCTGAGAGGGTGGCTTTCTCACAGTGCTGACCTTTCAATAGTGTAGCATGACTTACCACTTCGCCATCACCACTTTATGCAACACCCCCATCAACATTAACCCTCTGAATCTGCAGCTCTCCCTTAATTTTCACCCTCTGACAGTGCAGAATTCCATCATTATTGACCCTCCTACAGCATAGCAAATCCTCAAATTGACCGTCCAGCAGTGCTGTACTCTCTTAATACTGACTCTCCGACAATGCAGCACTTCCTCAATACTGAGTCTTCAAAAGTACAGCATCCTCTCAGTGCAATCTCAACTTCACCGAATGACTCAATTTTTGATGTTAGTTTGAGTAACATGCTCATTTCAGCGAAATAAGCACTTCAGAAGATCAAAATCTCAACTTCAACAAATGACACAACTTTTTATGCTGTTTTGACTAACATGCTTATTTCAGTGAGATAAACACTGCAGAAGACCAAAACTTGAACATCACTAAATGACTCAAATTTTGATGTTCGATTGGCTAACAGGCTTCCTCCAGTGAAATAAGCACTGTAGAAGTGAAGAATCTCGACTTCATAAATGACTCAAATTTTGATGTTGTTTTGAGTAACATGCAGATTTGAGTTCGATGAGCACTTCTGAAGGCAAAAATCTCACCCTTCACCAAGTGACTTAATTTTTGATGCAGGTTGCATAAAAATGCTTATTTCAGCGAGTTAAGCACTTCAGTCGATATAAATCTCAACTTTACCAAATATGACTCAATTTTTGATGTTGTTTTGACTAACGTGCTTACTTCAGTTAGATAAGCATACCAGAAGACCAAAATCGGAACTTCACCAAAACATTCAACTTTTGATTCTGGTTTGACGAAAATGCTTATTTTAGTGAGATAAGCATTTCAGAATTCAAAAATCTCTACTTCAACACATTACTTTTTTTTTTATGCTGTTTTGACTGGCATGCTTATTTCACTCAGATAAGCACTTCAGAAGACCAATATCTGAATCTCACCAAATGACTCAAGTTTTGATGCTGGTTAGACTAAATGCTTATTTGAGTCAGATAAGCAGTTCAGAAGTCAAAAATCTCGACATCACCAAAAGACTTAATTATTGATGCTGTTTTGAGTAACACGCTTATTTCATTCAGATAAGCACATCGGAAGACCAAAATCTCAACTTCACCAAATGACTCAACTTTTGATGCTGATTTGATTAACATGCTTATTTCAGTGAGATAAGCGTTTCAGACGTCAAAAATCTCAACTTCACCAAATGACTCAACTTTTGACGAACATGCTTATTCGAGTGATTTCAGGACGTCAGAAGGCAAAAACCTCAACTTCACCACTTGACTTAATTTACGATGCTGGTTAAATTAAAATGCTTATTTCAGCGAGTTAAGCATATCAGAAGACTAAAACATCAACTTCACCAAATGACCTAACTTTTGATGCTGGTTTGACTAACATGCTTATTTCAGCGACATAAGCAGCTCCGAAGCCAAAAATCTGAACTTCACCAAATGACTTGATGTTTGAATCTGTTTGGATAAAATGCTTATTTGAGGGAGTTGAGCACATCAGAAGACCAATATCTCAAATCCACCAAATGAGTTAGTTTTTCATGTTGTTTGAATAACATGCTTATTTCATTGAGATAAGCACTTCAGAAGATCAAAATCTCAACTTCACCCAGTGACTCAACTTTTGATGTTGTTTTGACTAACATGTTTACTTCAGCGAGTTCAGCGCCTCAGAAGTGCGAAACCTCAACTTCACCAAACGATTCAACTTTCAATGCTATTTGGTTTAAAATGCTTATTTCAGCGATTTGAACACTTCAGAAGACCAAAATCTGAACTTCACAAAATGACTCAAGTTTTGATGTGACATGCTTATTTCAGTAAGATAAGCACGTCAGAAGACCAAAATCTGAACTTCACTAAATGACGCAAATTTTGATGTTGGATTGACTAACAGGCTTCCGCCAGTGAAATAAGCACTTCAGAAGTGAAGAATCTCGACTTCACCAAATGACTCAACTTTTGATGTTGTTTTAATTAACATTCACATTTGACTGAGATAAGCACTTCTGAAGGCAAAATTCTCAACTTCACCAAATAACTTAATTTTTGATGCTGGTTGGATTAAAATGTTTATTTCAGCGAGTTAAGCACTTCAGTAGAGATAAAACTGAACTTTACCAAATGACTCAATTTTTGATGTTGTGTTGACTAACGTGCTTATTTCAGTTAGATAAGCATATCAGAAGACCAAAATCGCTAATTCACTAAAACACACAACTTGTGATGCTGGTTTGACTGAAATGCTTATATCAGTGAGATAAGCACTTCAGATGACCAAAATCAGAACTTCACCTGATGACTCAAGTTTTGATGTTGGTTGGACTAACATGCTTATTTGAGAGAGATAAACACTCCAGAAGGCAAAAATCTCACCTTCACCAAATGACTTAATTTTTGATGCTGGTTGGATTAAAATGCTTACTTCAGCGAATAAGCGCTTCAGAAGGTTAAAATCTCAACTTCACCAAATGACTCAACTTTAGTGCTGTTTGGATTAAAATGCTTATTTTAGCGAGTTAAGCGCCGAAGAAGTCTAAAATCTGAACTTCACCAAAAGACTCAATTTTCGATGTTCGTTTTTACTAACATACTCATTTCAGCAAGTTAAGCACTTCAGAAGATCAAAATCTGAACTTCACCAAATGACTTGATGTTTGAATCTGGCTGGACCAAAAGGCTTATTTGGGGGAGTTGAGCACATCAGAAGACCAACATCTCAACTCCATCAAATGAGATAGTTTTTCATGGAGGTTTGAATGACGTGCTTATTTCATTGAGATGACCACTTCTGAAGATCAAAATCGCAACTTCACCAAATGACTCAACATTTGATGCTGGTTGGACTAAAATGCTTATTTCAGTGAGATAAGCAATGCCGAAGTCAAACATCTCAACTTCACCGAATGACTTAATTTTTTATGCTGTTTTGACTGGCATGCTTATATCACTTATATAAGCACTTCAGAAGACCAAAATCTGAACTTCACCAAATGACTCAAGTTTTGATTTTGGTTAGACTAACATGCTTCTCTGAGTCAGATAAGCACTTCAGAAGTCAAAAGTCTCAACTTCACCAAATGACTTAATTATTGATGCTGTTTTGACTAACATGCTTATTTCACTGGATAACCACATCGGAAGACCAAAATCTCAACTTCAGCAAATGACTCAACTTTTGATGCTGATTTGACTAACATGCTTATTTCAGCGAGATAAGCTCTTCAGAAGTCAAAAATCTCAACTTCACCAAATGACTCAACTTTTGATGTTGTTTTGACGAACATACTTACTTCAGCGATTTAAGGACGTCAGATGGCAAAAACCATAACTTCACCAAATGACTTAATTTATGATGCTGGTTAAATTAAAATGATTATTTCAGCGAGTTAAGCATATCAGAAGAATAAAATCTCAACTTCACCAAATGACCTAACTTTTGATGTTGGATCGATAACATGTTTATTTCAGCGAGATAAGCACCTCTGAAGCCAAAAAAACTGAACTTCACCAAATGACTTGATGTTTGAATCTGGTTGGACCAAAATGCTTATTTCAGGGAGTTGAGCACATCAGAAGACCAATATCTCAATTCCACCAGATGAGTTAGTTTTTATTGTTGGTTTGAATGACATACTTATTTCATTGAGATAAGCATTTCAGAAGATGAAAATCTCAACTTCACCAAGTGACGCAACTTTTGATGTTGTTTTGACAAACACGCTTACTTCAGCGAGTTAAGCGCTGCAGAAGGCTAAAATCTCGACTTCACCACCGACTCAGCTTTTGATGCTGGTTGGGTTATAATTCTTTTTTTGCGAGTTAAGCACTTCAGAAGACCAAAATCTGAACTTCACCGGATGACTCAAGTTTTGATGTTGGTTCGACTAACATGCTTCTCTGAGTCAGATAAGCACTTCAGAAGTCAAATGTTTCAACTACACCAAATGACTCAACTTTAGATGATGTTTTGACTAACATGCTTATTTGACTGAGATCGGCATTTCAGAAGGTTAAAATCTCAATTTCACAAAATGACATAATTTTTGATGCTGGTTGGATTAAAATTAATATGTCAGCGAGATAAGCACTTCTGAAGACAAAAATCTGAAATTCACCAAATGACTCAATTTTTGATGTTAGTTTGACTAACATGCTCATTTCGGCGAATGAAGCACTTCAGAAGATCAAAACCTCATCTCCACCAAATGACACAACTTTTGATGTTGTTTTGACTAACGTGCTTACTTCTGCAAGGTGAGCAAAGCAGAAGACCAAATCTCGACTTCAACATGACACTCAACTTTTTATGCTGTTTTGACTAACATGCTTTTTTGAGTGAGATAAGAACTTCAGAAGTGAAAAATCTCAACTTCACCAAACGCCTTAATTTTTAATGCTGTTTTGAATAACATGTTTGTTTCAGCGAGTTAAGCATTAAGAAGATCAAAATCTCCACTTTAATACGTGACACAACTTTTGATGCTGTTTTGACTCACATACTTATTTCAGTGAGATACGCACTTCAGAAGACCAAAATCTCAACTTCAATAAATGAATCAAATTTTGATGTTGGATTGACTAACAATCTTCCTCCAGTGAATTAATCACTTCAGAAGTGAAGAATCTCGACTTCACCGAATGATGCAACTTTTGATGTTGTGCTCAGTAACATGTTTATTTGAGTGAGATAAGCACTTCTAAAGGCAAAAATCTCAACTTGACCAAATGACTTAATTTTTGATACTGCTTGGATTAAAATGCTTATTTCAGCGAATTAAGCACTTCAGTAGACATAAATCTGAACTTCACCAAATGATTCAATTTTTGCTGATAGTTTGACGAACATGCTCATTTCAGCGAGTTAAGCACTTCAGAAGATCAAAATCTCATCTCCACCAAATGACACAACTTTTGATGTTGTTTTGACTAACGTGCTGAGTTCTGCAAGGTAAGCAAAGCAGAAGACGAAATCTCAACCTCAGCATGACACTCAACTTTTAATACTGTTTTGACTAACATGCTTATTTCAGTGAGATAAGCACTTCAGAAGATCAAAATCTGAACTTCACCAAATGACTCAAGTTTTGATGTTGGTTAGACTAACATGCTTATTTGAGTCAGATAAGCACTTCAGAAGTCAAAAATCTCAACTTCACCAACTGACTTAATTATTGATGCTGTTTTGACTGACACGCTCATTTCACTCAGGTAAGTACATCGGAAGACTAAAATCTGAACTTCTGCAAATGACTCAACTTTTGGTGCTGATTTGATTAACATGCTTATTTCTGTGAGATAAGCACTTCAGAAGTCAAAAATCTCAACTTTACCAAATGACTCAACTTTTGATGCAGGTTTGACGAAAATGCTTATTGCAGCGAGATGAGCTTATGCGAAGACTAAAATCTCAACTTCACCAAAGGACCTAACTTTTGGTGCTGATTTGACTAAACTGCTTATTTCAGGGAGAAAGCACTTCAGAAGTCAAAAATCTCAACTTCACCAAATGCCTTAATTTTGAATACTGTTTTGACTAACATGCTGACTTCAGTGAGATGAGCACTTCAGAATACCAAAATCTGAACTTCACTAAATGACTCAAATTTTAATGTTGGTTTGACGAACAGGCTTCCTCCAGTGAAATAACCACTTCAGAACTGAAGAATCTCGACTCCACCAAATGACTCAAATTTTGATGTTGTTTTGACGAACATGCTTATTTCAGCTAGTTAAGCACTTCAGAAGTCTAAACTCTCAACTCAACCAAATGAATTAGTTTTTCATGTTGGTTTGAATGACATGTTTATTTCATTGATATAAGCACTTCAGAAGTCAAAAATCTCAACTTCACCAAATGACGCAACTTCAGATGTTGTTTTGACTAACATGCTTATTTGAGTGAGATACGCACGTCAGAAGGCTAAAATCTCAATTTCACCAAATGACATAATTTATGATGCTGGTTGGATTGAAATTCTTATTTCAGCGAGATATGTACATCAGAAGACAAAAATCTGAACTTAACCAAATGACTCAATTTTTGATGTTAGTTTGACTAACATGCTCATTTCAGCGAGATAAGCACTTCAGAAGATCAAAATCTCAACTTCACCAAATGACACAACTTTTGAAGTTGTTTTGACGAACGTGCTGACTTCAGATAGTTAAGCGGTTCAGAAAGATAAAATCTCAACTTCAACATGACACTCAACTTTTGGTGCTGTTTTGACTAAGAAGTTTATTTCAATGAAATAAGCACTTCAGAAGATCAAAATTCAACTTCACCAAATGACTCAACTTTTGATGTTGTTTTGACTAACATGCTTACTTCAGAGAGTTAAGCGGTTCAGAAGGCTAAAATCTCAACATCAACATGACACTCAACTTTTGATTCTGTTTTGACTAACATGCTTATTTCAGTGAGATAAGCACTTGAAAAGACCAAAATCTGAACTTCATTAAATGACTCAAATTTTAATGTTGGATTGATTCACTGGCTTCCTCCAGTGAAATAAGCATTTCAGAAGTGAAGAATCTCGACTTCACCAAATGACTCAGCTTCTGATGTTGTTTTGACGAACATGCATATTTAAGTGAGATAAGGACTTCTGAAGGCAAGAATCTCAATTTCACCAAATGACTTAATTTATGATGCTCGTTAAATTAAAAGGCTCATTTCAGCGAGTTAAGCAAATCAGATGACTAAAATCTCAACTTCACCAAATGACCTACATTTTGATGCTGGTTTGACGAACATGCTTATTTCAGTGAGATCAGCACCTCAGAAGCCAAAAATCTGAACTTCTCCAAATGACTTGATGTTTGAATGTGTTTGGACCAAAATGCTTATTTGAGGGAGTTGAGCACATCAGAAGACCAATATCTCAACTCCGTCAAATGTGTTAGTTTTTCATGCAGGTTTGAATGACCTGCTTATTTCATTGAGATGAGGACTTCTGAAGATCAAACTCTCAACTTCACCAAATGACTCAACTTTTGATGTTGTTTTGACTGACACGCTTATTTGAGTGAGATACGCACTTCAGAAGGCTAAAATCTCAGTTTCACCAAATGACATAATTTTTGATGCTGGTTGGATTAAAATTCTTATTTCAGCGAGATACTCACTTCAGAAGACAAAAATCTGAACTTCACCAAATGACTCAATTTTCGATGTTAGTTTGACTAACATGCTCATTTCAGCGAGATAAACACTTCAGTAGACATAAATCTCAACTTTACCAAGTGACTCAATTTTTGATGTTGTTTTGACTAACGTGCTTATTTCAGTTAGATAAGCATATCAGAAAACCAAAATCTGAACTTCAGCAAATGACTCAACTTTTGATGCTGATTTGACGAAAATGCTTATTTCAGTGAGATAAGCTCTTCAGAAGTCAAAAATCTCAACTTCACCAATTGACTCAACTTTTGATGTTGTTTTGACGAACATACTTATTTCAGCGATTTAAGGACGTCAGATGGCAAAAACTCTAACTTCACCAAATGACTTAATTTATGATGCTGGTTAAATTAAAATGTTTATTTCAGCGAGGTAAGCATATGAGAAGAATAAAATCTCAACTTCACCAAATGACTTGATGTTTGAATCTGGTTGGACCAAACTGCTTATTTCAGGGAGTTGAGCACATCAGAAGACAAATATCTCAATTCCACCGAATGAGTTAGTTTTTCATGTTGGTTTGAATGACATGCTTATTTCATTGAGATAAGCATTTCAGATGATCAAACTCTCAACTTCACCAAATGACTCAATTTTTGATGTCATTTTGACTAACATGCTTACTTCAGGGAGTTAAGCGCTTCAGAGGTCTAAAATCTCGACTTCACCAAACGACCCAACATTTGATGCTCGTTGGCTTAAAATGCTTATTTCAGCGAGTTAAGCACTTCAGAAGACTAAAATCTGAACTTCACAAAGTGACTCAAGTTTTGATGTTTGTTTGACTAACATGCTTTTTTGAGTCAGACAAGCACTTCAGAAGTCAAAAGTTTCAACTAGACCAAATGGCTCAACTTTAGATGATGTTTTGACTGACATGCTTATTTGACTGAGATCGGCATTTCAGAAGGCTAAAATCTCAATTTCACAAAATGACATAATTTTTGATGCTGGTTGGATTAAAGTTAATATTTCAGCGAGATAAGCACTTCAGAAGACAAAAATCTGAAATTCACCAAATGACTCAATTTTTGATGTTAGTTTGACTAACATGCTCATTTCGGCGAGTTCAGCACTTCAGAAGATCAAAATCTCATCTCCACCAAATGACACAACTTTTGATGTTGTTTTGACTAACGTGCTTACTTCTGCAAGGTAAGCAAAGCAGAAGACCAAATCTCAACTTCAACATGACACTCAACTTTTGGTGCTGTTTTGACGAGCATGTTTATTTCAGCGAAATACCCAATTAAAAAGTCAGAAATCTCAACTTCACCAAATGACTCAACTTTAGATGTTGTTTTTAGTAACATGCATAGTTGAATGAGTTAAGCACTTCTTATGGCAAAAACCTCAAATTCACCAAATGACTTAATTTTTGATGCTGTTTGAATTAAAATGCTTATTTCAGCGAGTTAAGTACTTCAGTAGACCTAAATCTGAACGTTACCAAATGACACAACTTTTGATGCTATTTTGACTAACTTACTTATTTGAGTGAGATAAGCACTTCAGAAGACCAAAATCTCAACTTCACTAAATGACTCAAATTTTGATTTGGATTTACTAACAGACTTCCTCCAGTGAAATAATCACCTCAGAAGTGAAGATTCTCGACTTCACAAAATAACTCAACTTTTGATGCTGTACTGAATAACATGCATGCTTGAGTGAGATAAGCACTTCTGAAGGCAAAAATCTCAACTTCACCAAATGACTTAATTTTTGATACTGGTTGGATTCAAATGGTTATTTCAGCGAGTTAAGCACATCAGTACACATAAATCTGAACTTCTCCAAATGACTCAATTTTTGATGTTAGTTTGACTAACATGCTCATTTCACTCAGATAAGCACGTCAGAAGATCAAAATCTCAACTTCACCAAATGACTCAAGTTTTGATGTTGATTTGACTAACGTGCGTATTTCTGTGAGATAAGCAAAGCAGAAGACCAAATTTGAACTGCATTGAATGTCCAAAGTTTTGACGTTGTATTGATTAACAGGCTTCCTCCAGTGAAATAAGCAATTCAGAAGTGAAGAATCTCGACTTTACCAAATTACTCAGCTTCTGATGTTGTTTTGAGTAATATGCATATTTGAGTGAGATTAGCACTTCTGAAGCCAAAAATCTCAACTTCACCAAATGACTTAATTTATGATGCTCGTTATATTAAAATGCTTATTTCAGCGAGTTAAGCATGTCAGATGACTAAAATCTCAACTTCACCAAATGACCTATCTTCTGACGCTGGTTTGACGAACATGCTTATTTCAGCGAGATAAGCACCTCAGAAGCCAAAAATCTGAACTTCACCAAATGACTTGATGTTTGAATGTGTTTGGACCAAAATGCTTATTTGAGGGAGTTGAGCACATCAGAAAAACAATGTCTCAACTTCATCAAATGAGTAAGTTTTTCATGTAGGTTTGAATGACCTGCTTATTTCATTGAGATAAGCACTTCAGAAGATTAAAATCTCAACTTCACCAAATGACTCAACTTTTGATGTTGTTTTGACTAACATGCTTATTTGAGTGAGATAAGCACTTCAGATGGCTAAAATCTCAATTTCACCAAATGACATAATTTTTGATGCTGGTTGGATTAAAATTCTTATTTCAGCGAGAAATGCACTTCAGAAGACAAAAATCTGAACTTCACCAAATGACTTAATTTTTGATGTTAGTTTGACTAACATACTCATTTCAGCGAGATAAGCACTTCAGTCGACATAAATCTCAACTTTACGAAGTGACTCAATTATTGATGTTGTTTTGACTAACGTGCTTATTTCAGTTAGATAAGCACATCAGAAGACGAAAATCGCAACTTCACCAAAATACACAACTTTTGATGCTGGTTGGACTAAAATGCTTATTTCAGTGAGATAAGCACCTCAGAAGCCAAAAATTTGAACTTCACTAAATGACTTGATGTTTGAATGCATTTGGACCAAAATGCTTATTTCAGGGAGTTGAGCACATCAGAAGATCAATATCTCAACTCCATCAAATGACACAACTTTTGATGTTGATTTCACTAACGTGCTTAGTTCAGCGAGATAAGCATAGCAGAGGACCATCATCTCAACTTCACCAAATGACTCAACTTTTGATGTTATTTTGACTAACATGCTGATTTGAGAGAGATACGCAATTCAGAAGGCTAAAATCTCAATTTCACCAAATGTCAAAATTTATGATTCTGGTTGGATTAAAATTCTTATTTCAGCGAGAAATGCACTTCAGAGGACAAAAATCTGAACTTCACCAAATGACTCAATTTTTGATTTTAGTTTGACTAACATGCTTATTTCAGCGAGTTAAGCACTTCAGAAGATCAAAATCTCAACTTCACCAAATGACGCAACTTTTGATGTTGATTTCACTAACGTGCTTAGTTCAGCGAGATAAGCATAGCAGAAGACCATAATCTCAACTTCAAAAAGACACTGAAATTCATGCTGTTTTGACAACATGCCTATTTCAGTGAGATAAGCAATTCAGAAGACCAAAATCTGAACTTCACCAAATGACTCAACTTTTAATGCTGTTTTGATTAAAATACTTCTTTCAGCAGTTGAACACTTCAGAAGTCCAAAATGTGAATTTCACAAAATGACTCAAGCTTCGACGTTTGTTTGACTAACATACTTATTTGAGTGAGATAAGCCCTTCAGAACTCAAAAATCTCAAATTCATCAAATGACTTAATTGTTGATGCTGTGTTGATTAAAATGTTTATTTCACTCAGATAATCACATCGGAAGACCAATAACTCAACTTCACCAAATGAGTTGGTTTTTGATGTTGATCTAAATGGCATGTTGATTTCTTTGAGATAAGCACGTCAGAAGATCAAAATCTCAACTTCACCAAATGACTCAATTTTTGATGTTGTTTTGAATAACGTCCTTACTTTAGCGAGATAAGCATTAATAGAAGACCAACATCTCAATTTCACCAAGACACCGAACTTTTGATGCTGGTTTGACTAACATGCTTATTTCAGGGAGATAAGCACTTCAGAAAAAACAAAATCTGAACTTCACAAAATGACTCAAGTTTTAATGTTGGTTTGACTCACATGATTATTTGACTGAGATAAGCACTTCAGAAGACAAAAATCTCAACGTCACCAAATGACCTAACTTTGGACGCTGGTTGGACTAAAATGCTTATTTCTGTGAAATCAAAAATCTCACTTCACCATCTGACTTAATTTTTGATGCTGTTTTGACGAGCATGCTTATTTCACTTAGATAAGCACTTCAGAAGATCAATATCTCACTTCACCAAAAATGTTAGTTTTTGATGTTGGTTTGAATGACATGCTGATTTCATGAGGTAAGCACTTCAGAAGATCAAAATCTAAACTTCACCAAATGACTCAACTTTTGATGTTGTTTTGACTGACGTGCTTATTTCAGCAAGATCAGCTCTTGAGAAGACTAAAATCTGAACTTCTCCAACTGACTGAAATTTTAATGTTGTTTAGACTAACATGCTTATCTGAGTGAGATAAAGACTTCAGAAGTCAAAAATATCAACTTCATCAAATGATTTAATTTTTATCGCTTGGTTTAAAATGCGTCTTTCAGCGAGACAAGCAAATCGGAAGAAAAAAATCTGAAATTCACCAAATGACTGAATTTTTGATGTTGGTTTGGCGAACATGCTTATTTCAGCCATTTAAGCACTTCTGAAGACAAAAATCTCAACTTCAACAAATGACTTAATTTTTGATGTTGTTTTCACTAACGTGCTTATTTCAGTGAGTTCAGCACTTGAGAAGACTAAAATCTGAACTTTTCCAAATGATTGAAATTTTAATGTTGTTCAGACTAACATGTTTATTTGAATGAGATAAGGACTTCAGAAGTCAAAAATCTCAACTTCACCAAATGGTTTAATTTTCAACGCTGTTTAGATTAAAATGCGTCTTTCAGCGAGATAAGCAAATCACAAGAAAAAAATCTGAAATGCACCAAATGACTGAATTGTTGATGTTGGTTTGACGAACATGCTTATTTCAGCCTTTTAAGCACTTCTGAAGGCAAAGATCTCAACTTCACCAAATGACTTAATTCTTGATGCTGGTTGGATTAAAATGCTTATTTCAGTGAGTAAAGCACTTCAGTAGACATAAATCTGAATTTCACCAAATGACTCAATTTTGATCTTGTTTTGACCACGGTGCTTATTTCAGGGAGATAAGCATATCACAAGACCAAAATCGCAACTTCACCAAAACACTCAACTTTTTGATGCTGGTATGACTAAAATGCTTATTTCAGTGATATAAGCACCAGGAGGTCAAAAATCTCACCTTCACCAAATGACTTAATTTTTTTATGTTGTTTTGACTAACATGCTTATTTCACTCAGATAAGCACTTCAGAGAACCAAAATCTGAACTTCAACAAATGGCTCAAGTTGCGATGTTGGTTACACGAACATGCTTATTGGAGTGAGATAAGCAGTGCAGAAGTCAAAAATCTCAACATCAAAAATGACTTAATTTTTAATGCTGTTTTGACGAATATGCTCAATTCACTCAGATAAGTACATCAGAAGACCAATAACCGAAATTCACCAAATGAGTTAGTTTTTAATGTTGGTTTGAATGACATGCTTATTTCATTGAGATAGGCACTTCAGAAGATGAAAATCTCAACTCCACCAAATGACACAACTTTTGATATTGTTTTGACGAATGTGCTTATTTCAGCGATAGAAGCAGAGCAGAAGACCAAAATCTCAACTTCAACAAGACACTCAACTATTTATGCTGTTCTGACAACATGCTTATTTCAGTGAGATAAGTACTTC
>NW_025968641.1:3489-7749 GCF_021869965.1 Rhincodon typus | reverse complement strand
TCAAAAATCTCAACTTCACCAAAGGACCTAACTTTGCACGCTGGTTGAAATAAAATGCTTATTTCAGCGAGTTAAGATCTTCAGTAGGCCAAAATCTCACCTTCACCAAATGACTCCAGTTCTGATGTTCGTTTGACTAACATGCTTATTGTAGAGAGATATGCACTTCAGATATCACAAGTCTCAACTTCACCAAATGACTCAACTTTTGATATTGTTTTGAATAACGTGCTTATTTCAGCGAGATAAGCGTACCAGAAGACTAAAACCTCACCTTCACCAGATGACCTAACTTTTGATGCTGGTTAAATTAAAATGCTCATTTCAGCGAGTTAAGCAACTCAGAATCGACAAATCTAAACTTCACCAAATGACACAATTTTTTTATGTTCGTTTGAATAAAATGATTATTTCAGCGAGTCTCGCACTTCAGAAGATCAAAATCTCATCTTCCCCAATTGACTCCAGTTTTGTTGTTTGTTAGACTAACATGCTTATTTGAGTGAGATAAGCACTTCAGAAGTCAAAAATCTCAACTTCACCAAATGACTTATTTTTTAACCATGTTTTGACTAACATGCTTATTTCACTCCGTTAACCACTTCAGAAAACGTAAATCTGAACTTCACCAAATGACTCAACTTTTGATATTGTTTTGACTCCACGTTCTTATTTCAGCGAGATTAGCATATCAGAAGACTAAAATCTCACCTTCACCAGATGACCTCACTTTTGATGCTGGTTAAATTAAAATGCTTCTTTCAGAGAGTTAAGCAACTCAAGACAAAAATCTGAACTTCACCAAATGACGCAGTATTTTATGTACCTTTGACTAACATGCTTATTTCAGCGAGTTTTGCACTTCAGAAGATCAAAATCTCAACTTCACCAAAAACCTCAACTTTTGATGTTGTTTTGACTGACGTCCTTATTTCAGGGAGATAAGCATATCAGAAGACCAAAGTCTCAATTTAACCAAGACACTCAACTTTTGATGCTGGTTTGTCTAAAATGTTTATTTCAGCGAGATAAGCAGATCAGAAGACTAAAATCTCAACTTCACCAAAGGACCTAACTTTTGATGCTGATTTGACTAAAATGCTTATTTCACTGAGATAAGCACATCAGAAGACCAATATCTGAAATTCACCACATGAGTTAGTTTTTGAAGTTGGTTTGAATGACATGCTTATTTCATTGAGATAAGCACGTCTGAAGATCATAATCTCAACTTCACCAAATGACTCAGCTTTTGATGCTGGTTGGATTAAAATGCTTCTTTCAGCGAGTTAAGCACTTCTGCAGGCTAAACTCTCAACTTCACCAAATGACTCAGCTTTTGATGCTGGTTGGATTAAGATACTTATTTCAGCGAGTTCAGCACTTCAGAAGGCTAAACTCTCAACTTCACCAAATGACTCAACTTTTGATACTGGTTGGAATGAAATGCTTATTTCAGCGCGTTAAGCTCGACAGTAGACCAAAATCTGAACTTCACCAAATGACTCAAGTTTTGATGTTGGTTTGACTAACTTGCTTATTTCAGTGAGATAAGCACCTCAGAAATGAAAAATCTCAACTTCAGCAAATGACCTAACTTTCGATGTTGTTTTCACTGACGTGCTTATTTCAGTGAGATAAGTATATCAGAAGACTAAAATCTCACCTTCACCAGATTAGCTAACTTTTGATGTTGTTTAAATTCAAATGCTTACTGTGGCGAGTTAAACTCTTCAGAACACAAAAACCTGAAAGTCACCAAATGACTGTAGTTTTGATGATGGTTTGACGAACATGCTTGTTTCATTGAGAGAAGCATTTCAGAGGTCAAAACTCTCAACTTCACCAAATGACTCAACTTTTGATGTTGTTTTAATTAACGTGCTTATTTCAGCGAGATAAGCATAGCCGAAGAACAAAATCTGAACTTCACCAAATGACTCAAATTTTGATGTTGTTTTGAATAACATGCATATTTGAGTGATATAAGCACTTCAGAAGGCCAAAGTAAGATCTTCCCCAAATGAATCAAGCACTGATGTTGGTTCGACTAACATGCTTACTGAAGTGATATAAGCACTTCAGAAGTCAAAAATCTCAAGTTCACCAAATGACTTCAATTTTAATGCTGTTTTGATGAACAGGCTTCTTCCAGTGAAATACGCACTTCAGAAGTGAAGAATCTCGACTTCACCAAATGACTCAACTTTTGAGGCTGGTTAAATTAAAATGCTTATTTCAGCGAGTTAAGCACCTCAGAAAACCAAAATCTGAACTTCACCAAATAATTCAAGTTTTGATGTTGGTTTGACTAACATGCTTATTTCAGCGATTTAAGCACTTCAGAAGTCAAAAGTCTCAACGTCAACAAATGACTTAATTTTTAATGGTGTTTTGACTAACATGTTTATTTCACTCAGATGAGCACATCAGAAGACTAATACCTGAACTTCGCCAAATGAGTTAGTCTTTGATGTTGGTTTGAATGGCATGCTTATTTCATTGAGATAAACACTTCAGAAGAACAAAATCTCAACTTCACCAAATGACGCAACTTTTGATGTTGTTTTAATTAACGTGCTTATTTCAGCGAGATAAGCATAGCCGAACAACAAAATCTGAACTTCACCAAATCACTCAAATTTTGATGTTGTTTTGACTAACAGGCTTCCTCCAGTGAAAGAAGCACTTCAGAATTGAAGGATGTCAACTTCACCAAATGACTCAAGTTTTCATGTTGTTTTGAGTAACATACATATTTGAGTGAGATAAGCACGTCAGAAAATCAAAGTCTCAACTTCACCAACTGACTCAACTTTTGATGTTGTTTTGACTAACATGCTTACTTCAGCCAGTTAAGCTCTTCAGAAGACTAAAATCTCGACATCACCAAATGACTCAACTTTTGATGCTGTTTGGATTAAAACACTTCTTTCAGCGAGTTAAGCACTTCAGAAGTCCAAAATCTGAACTTCACAAAATGATTCAAATTTCGATGTTTCTTTGACTAACATTCTTATTTGAGTGAGGTAAGCACATCAGCAGACATGAATTTGAACATCACCAAATGACTCAACTTTTGATGTTGTTTTGACGAGCGTGCTTATTTCAGCGAGATAATCATCTCAGAAGACTAAAATCTGACCTTCACCAGATGACCTAACTTTTCATGCTGGTTAAATTAAAATGCTTATTTCAGCGAGTTAAGCACCTCAGAAGACAAAAATCTGAACTTCACCAAATGACTCTATTTTTGATGTTAGTTTGACTAACATGCTCATTTCAGCGAGTTAAGCACTTCAGTTGATCAATATCTCGACTTCACCAAATGCCACAACTTTTGATATTATTTTGACCAGAGTGCTTATTTCAGCGATATAAGCATAACAGAAGACCAAAATCTCAACTCCAACAAGACCCTCAACTCTTGACGCTATTTTGACTGACATGCTTATTCCAGTGGAAAAGTACTTCAGAAGACCAAAATCTGAACTTCACGAAATGGTTAAAATTTTGATGTTGGACTGACTAACAGTCTTCTTCCAGTTAAACAAGCACTTCAGAAGTGAACATTCTCGACTTCACCAAATGACTCAACTTTTGATGTTGTTTTGAGTAACATGCATATTTGAGTGAGATAAGCACGTCAGAAATCAAAAATCTCAACTTCACTAAATGATTCATCTTTTGATGTTGTTTTGACTAACGTGCTTATTTCAGTGAGATAAGCATATCCGAAGACTAAAATCTCAACTTCACCAGATGACCTAACTTTTGATTCCGGTTCGACTAAAATGCTTATTTCTGTGAGGTAAGCACTTCGGAAGATTAAAACCTGAACTTCATCAAATGACACAATTTTTTTGTTCATTTGACTAACATGCTTATTTCAGCGAGTTAAGCACTTCAGAGGCTAAAAATCTCAACTTCCCCAAAAGACTCAGCTTTTGATGCTGGTTTGACTGAAATGCTTATTTCAGCGAGATAAACACCTCAGACGACAAAAATTTACAACTTCATCAAATGACCTAATTTTTCATGCTGTTTGGACTAACATGCTTACTTGAGTGATATAAGCACTTCAGAAAACCAAAATCTGAACTTCACCAAATTACTCAAGTTTTGATATTGGTTTGACTAACATGCTTATTTCAGCGATTTAAGCACTTCAGAAGGCGAAGATCTCAATTTCACCAAATGACTCAACTTTTGTAGCTGGTTCGAATAAAATGCTTATTTCAGCGATTTAACCTCTTCAGA
>NW_025968641.1:0-3479 GCF_021869965.1 Rhincodon typus | reverse complement strand
TGACTCAACTTTTGAAGCTGGTTCGAATAAAATGCTTATTTCAGCGAGTTAAGCTCTTCAGCAGACCAAAATCTGAACTTCACCAAATAACTCAAGTTTTGCTGTTTTTTTTTTGACTCACAGTCTTATTTCAGTGAAATAAGCACTTCAGAAATCAAAAATCTCAACTTCACCAAATGACTCAAATTTTGTTGTTTCGTTGAGTAACGTGCTTATTTCAGTGAGATAAGCATATCCGAAGACTAAAATCTCAACTTCACCAGTTGACTTAACTTTTGATGCTGGTTAAATTAAGATGCTTATTTCAGCGAGTTTAGCACCTCAGAAGCCAAAAAATCTGAACTTCACCAAATGACTTGATTTTTGATTCTGGTTAGACTAAAATGCTTACTTCGGTGAGGTAAGCACTTCATAAGATTGAAATCTGAACTTCACCAAGTAACTCAAGTTTTGATGTTGGTTTGACTAACATTCTTATTTGCGTCTGATAAGCACTTCAGAAGTCAAAAATCGTAACTTCACCAAATGACTCAACTTTTGGTGTTTATTTCAGCGATATAAGCATATCAGAAGACCAAAATCTGAATTTCACCAAGACACTCAACTTTTGATGCTGGTTTGACTGAAATGCTTATTTCAGCGAGATAAGCTTATCAGAAGTCTAAAATCTAAACTTCACTAAAGGACTCAACTTTTGATGCTAATTTGACTAAAATGCTTTTTTTAAATGCGATAAGCACCTCAGAAGACAAAAATCTCAACTTCGCCAAATGACTTAATTTTTCATGCCGTTTGGACTAACACGCTTATGTCAGTGAGATAATCACTCCAGAAAACCAAAATCTGAACTTCACCAAATGACTCAAGTTTTGACATTGGTTTGACTGACATGCTTACTTCAGTGATTAAAGCACTTCAGAAATCAAAAATCTCACCTTCACCAGATGACCTAACTTTTGATGCTGGTTAAATTAAAATGCTAATGTCACCGAGTTGAGCACCTCAGAAGCCAAAAAATCTGAACTTCACCAAAAGGCTTAATTTTTGATTCTGGTTAGAATAAAATGCTTATTTCTGCGAGGTAAGCACTTCAGAAGATTAAAATCTGAACTGCATCAAATGACACAAAATTTTATGTTCGTTTGACTAACATTCTTATTTCAGCGAGTTAGGCACTTCAGAAGATCAAAACCTCAACTCCAACAAATGACTCAACTTTTGATATTGTTTTGAATAACGTGCTTACTTCAGTGAGATTAGTACTTCAGAAGACAAAAATCTCAACTTCACCAAATGACTCAAGTTTTGAGGTTGGTTTGACTAACATTCTTATTTGAGTCTGATAAGCACTTCAGAAGTCAAAAATCTCAACTTCACCAAATGACTCAACTTTTGATGTTGTTTTGACTAACGTGCATATTTGAGTGAGATATGCACTTCAGAAGGCAAAAATCTCAACTTCACCAAATGACTCAATTTTTGATATTCGTTTGACTAACATGCTCATTTCAGCGAGTTCGGCACTTCAGAAGATCAAAATCTCAACTTCACCAAATTACACAACTTTTGATATTGTTCTGACGAACGTGCTTATTTCAGCGGGATAAACATAGCAGAATGCCAAAATTTCAACTTCAACAAGACACTCATCTTTTTATGCTGTTTTGACAACAAGCTTATTTCTGCGAGATCAGCACTTCAGAAAACCAAAATCTGAACTTCACCAAAGGACCTAACTTTGGACGCTGGTTGGACTAAAATGCTTATTTCAGTGAGATAGCACTTCAGAAATCAAAAACCTCAACTTCACCATCTGACTTAATTTTTGATGCAGTTTTGACTAACATGCTGATTTAAATCAGATAAGCACTTCAGAAGACCAATGTCTCACTTCACCAAAAATGTAAGTTTTTGATGTTAGTTTGAATGACATGCTTATTTCATGAGGTAAGCACGTCAGAAGATCAAAATCTCAACTTCACCAAAACACTCAACTTTTGATGCTGGTTGGTTTAAAATGCTTATTTCAGCGAGTTCAGCTCTTCAGAACACCAAAACCTAAACTTCACCAAACGAATCCAGTTTTGATGATGGTTTGACGAACATGCTTATTTGAGTGAGATAATCATTTCAGAAGTCAAAAATCTCAACTTCACCAAATGACTGAACTTTTGACACTGGTTGGATAAAAATGTTTCTTTCAGCGAGTTATGCAATTCAGAATTGCAAAATCAAATGAGTTGTTTTTTGATGTTGGTTTAAATGACATGTTGATTTCATTGAGTTAAGCACGTCAGACGATCAAAACCCTAACTTCACCAAATGACTTTTTTTTTTGCTGTTTGGATTATAATGCTTATTATAGCAAGTTAAGCACATCAGTAGACCAAGATCTGAACTCCACCAAATGATTCAATTTTTGTTGTTGTTTTGACTAACGTGCTTATTTCAGTTAGATAAGCATATCAGAAACCAAAATCGCAACTTCACCAAAACACTCAACTTTTGATGCTGGTGTGACGAAAATGCTTATTTCAGTGAAGTAAGCACTTCAGAAGTCAAAAATCTCAACTTCAACAAATGACTGAATTTTTTTATGCGGTTTTGACTAACATGCTTATTTCACTCAGATAAGCTCTTCAGAAGACCAAAATCTAAACTTCTACAAAAGACCCAAGTTTTGATGTTGTTTAGACTAACATACGTATTTGAGTGAGATAAGCAGTTCAGAAGTCAAAAATCTCAACTTGAATAAATGATTTAATTTTTAATGGTTTGTTGACGAACATGCTTACTTCAGTGAGATAAGCACTTCAGAAAACCAAAATCTGAACTTCACCAAATGACTCATGTTTTGATGTTGGTTTGACGAACATGATTATGTCAGCGATTTAAGCACTTCAGAAGGCGAAAATCTGATCTTCACCAAACGACTCAACTTTTAATGCTGGTTGGAATAAAATGCTTATTTCAGCGAGTTAAGCTCTTCAGTCGAACAAAACCTGAACTTCACCAAATGACAGTAGTTTTGATGATGGTTTGATTAACATGTTTATTTGATTGAGAGAAGCATTTCAAAGGTAAAAAAATCTCGACTTCACCAAATGACTCAAGTTATGATGTTGTTTTGAATAACATGCATATTTTAGCGAGATAAGCACTTCAGAAGTCCCAAATAAGATCTTCCCCAAATGAATCAAGCACTGATGTTGGTTAGACTAACATGCTTACTTAAGTGATGTAAGCACTTCAGAAGTCAAAAATCTCAACTTCACCAAATGACTTCATTTTTGATGCTGTTTTGACTAACGTTCTTATTTCAGTGAGATAAGCGCTGCAGAAAACCAAATGTGATCTTCACCAAATGACTCAAGTTTTGATGATGGTTTGATTAACATGTTAATTTGATTGAGAGAAGCATTTCAAAAGTAAAAAATCTCAACTTCACCAAATGACTCAACTTTTGACGTTGTTTTGAC
>NW_025968640.1:0-22367 GCF_021869965.1 Rhincodon typus | reverse complement strand
TTCTCCTCCACAGATGCTGCCAGACTTGCTGAGCTTTTCCAGCAACTTTGGAACAAAAACAAAAAAAGAATCAAGTTTGTTAACTCAGACATATACTATTAACAAAAATAATGAAAAAAAGTGATCAAGCTAGATTAAACTGGCATTACTGTAATGAACAGCTTAAGGTGCAGAAGCCCTTTGATTTCTCATAACATAAGAACAAAGAGGAGTAGGCAATTCAGCCTTGCAAACCTGCTCTGCCATTTAATATAATTGTGTTGATGTCAGCTTGGCCTCAATTCCACTTTCTTGAATGCTCCTCATAACCCTTTGACCCATGAATAATTAAGAGTCAGTCTATCTGCTCCTTAACTTTATTCAATGTACTAACATCCATCACTTCTGGAATGGTGAATTCCATAGATTCATGACCCTTTGAGAGAAATAATTCCTCCTCAACTCATTTTAAATCTGTTACATCTTAGATTAAAACTTTGACCTCTCATTTTAGATTAACCCACAACAGGAAAATCCATTCTACATCTGATTGGTCAATCCCCTTCAGCATCTTATGTGCCTCAAGTGGATCTCCACTCATTCTTTTAAACTCTAGTGAGTATAGACTTAAACTCCTCAATCTCTCCTAAGACACGGCTTTCATCTCTAAAATAAACCTGGTGAACCTTCTCTGAACTGCTTCCAATGCAATTACATTCTTCTTCAAGGGGACCAAATCTGTACGCAGTATTCCAGATGCAGTCTCACTAATGCCTTGTGTGTAGTTACTTCCCTATTTTTATATTCCATTCCTTTACCCAAAAAATGCTGAAATTCCACATGTCCTCCTAATTACCCACTGCACCTACATACTAGGTTCCTCCAATTCACCCAGATTCCTCTCCACCAAAGTGTTTTGACGTTTCTCTCCATTTAGATAATAAGTTGCCTTATTATTGTTTTGAACAAAATGGATCACCTTACCATCATCCATGTTAAATATCATCTGCCAAATTTTAGCCCATTCATCTAACATATCCATATCCACTTGTAAATTTCTTATTTCTTTATTGCAACTTGCTTTCCCACCTACCTACATGTCATTTACAAATTTTATGACCACATAGTGATCCCTTCATACAAGTCATTAAGATAAATTGGACATAGTTGAGGACCCAGTATAGACCCCTGAGGGACTCCAACACAAAAACAAACCACTTATCTCATATCTGTTTCCTGCTAGCTAATCAATCCTCTATCAATGCTAAAAGGTCACTCTTAAACCATGAGTTCCTATGTTGTGTGAAACTTTACTGAATGTTATTTTTTAGAAGTCCAAATATTGATTCCCAATTATCTACCCTGTTTATTACATCTTCAAAGAACTCTGATAAATTAGTCAAACATAATTTTGCTTTCACAATTACAATTTTCTAAAGTATTGCTATTAACATAACAATTTCCCTGTCACAGACAATAAGCTAATTGACAATTGTTTCTCGCTTTCTGTCTCCCTCATTTCTTGAATAGGGGTGTTGTGTTTTTCCAATCTGCTGGGACATACATGCTCGTCACTAACAGAGTTCTGTTGTGGAGTCATAAAAGTGGGTTCTGCCTATCACTCAGACTGTCAAATGAGCACTGCATGATATGAATTTCAGCAGCCAGTGCGATGCCAGGAAAGCAGACCTTGCATCTTAAAGACTGGTGGACTGTATCAAATAGCGTGTCTCTTTAATTGATCATAACAAGGTACTGTACCAACCAAGCTGCATTTGCAAAACTCGAAGCAGTAGATGTGACTTTGCAATTGGACAAATTTGCTCGATAATCCCGAACATGTAAGGAATTATGCTGACAAGTTTAGGATTTTCCGACATGCAGCTTGGAACATGTGCATGGACTGGAACTTACATATATACACAGGGCTCTGATCTTTTCAGATAGAAAATCACACTTTTTTCAACTAAACAAAGCAGCATGGTGGCTCAGTGGTTAAGCATTGCTGTCTCACAGCACCAGGGACCCAGTTTGATTCTACCCTTGGGTGACCGTCTGTGTGGAGTTTGCAAGTTCTCCCCGTGTCGGTGTGGATTTCCTCTGGGTACTACGGTTTCCTTCCATAGTCCAAAGATATGCAGATTAGGTGGCTTAGCCATGGAATATACAGGATTACAGGGATGTGGTGGGTCTGAGTAGGTGTTCTGTGGAGGGTCAGTGTGAACTCAATGAGATGAATGGCCTGCTTCTACACTGTAGGGATTCTGTGAAAACAGGAGACAGCCAATCTCTGGTTCACTTCTGAGAGCAATGTTCTGACCAACCAGAGCCAACCTGTCTGGTTTAAAATTTAATCAAAGCCTGGCAGTTAACTTTCAACCAGTATTAATGGGTGCATTCTCCATGGTAATGTCTCTACCAGAGTCCACTGTTAACCAATCAACACTCTCCTCTCATGCAGTTTAAATGTTGGCTTTCTCCATTAATTTGTATTTTTGAATAATGTCTTAATGATCACAAGATTAAAAAACTTAAATAAAATTAGATTTTTTTCCCATCAATACTCAGTTTTTGGTAATATCTTCATACTCTGGGTAAAGAAGTTTATCCTGAATTGCAATGTAATGATAAAATTGAAGAATGCAGCAATCAATTATAGAATGCAGAAAATACCAGCTTATACTGTAGGGTGTTGAGTAGTCTGAAATTTCTGTGTTTTGTTAAAAGCCACCCTGTGGGCTGGAGTTATTTTAATCACAGATATCAAAGGTCAAAGAATAAATTCACTGGTAGTAAATGCCAGAGTGATGGGTCCCGAAATGTAAACCTGCAATCAACATGCATCATTTATTACTTCTGATGTGTAAATGAAAGAGCACAAGTGTTGGGTAAGAAATCGGCCTGTAGTGATTGTTTTCAGGTATGACACAACTTACTTCAGCTCAAAATAAAAGATCAGGGATTTGCAAGAACATTTGATTCAAAGTGCAGTGCACGCATGCCATTTTATTAAAAGGCATGTGCGCAACTAATGACTACCAACAGCATGCAGAATAGGGACTGTGTCATGAACAGTGCTGATTTAAAGCCAGTTCTGCTGTTTCCAAATTCTTTACTCCTGCCTACACTGTTCCAATTTTGCATACAGTTGAGCACACTAATTAAATGAGATGATGGGCAGCCCTAGCAGTGTCATTTAAAGGGATTATGATCTACCTACAGGTTCATTGCTGTACTATTTCTTCTGGCTGGTGGAATTGGATAAATTTTGGAACATTGATTCTTGGTTAAATTTTGAACAGTTTGCAGGGAGTGGTCTAGCTGAATCAGCTGATTTGGTAGTGTGTGCAGAAATGGGTGGTTTGGGAAAATTTCCTCTGAAAATTGAGATTGATTGGGAAAATGAAAAGAAACTACAGACACTAGAATAAGCTGCTGGAAGAAGACAAGGAGGAGAGAAGAAGAGTTCTCAGTAGGGTTGGGGGAAGAGGTGTGCATTTCTGTTGAAGGCCTTTAGGGAGCAATTCTCTTATCTCAACTTCATGAAAGACCAATTCTCAAAATACCTTCACTTCCAAAGAGTGTGACCGAGACCTATCAACTGAGGTAGCTAATGCTGTTACCACAAAATAGGACGGCATGGTGGCTCAGTGGCTAGCACTACTGTCTCACAGCGCCAGGAACCTGAGTTTGATTCCACCCTCAGGTGACTGTCTGTGTGGAGTTTGCACATTCTCCTATTCTCTGTGTGGGTTTCCTCCAGGTGCTCCAGTCTCCTCCTACAATCCAAAGATGTACAGGTTTGGTGGATTGGCCATGCTAAATAGTGTCTAGAGTGGAAAATGCAGGAATGGGGTGGGGAGTGGGTCGGGGTGGGATGCTGTTTAGACGGTCAGTGTGGACTTGATGGGCCGAATGGCCTGCTTCCACACTGTTTGGATTCTAAGAAAAGAATAGAATTGGCTATAGTTTGAGGTATCCAGTGATTGTACATTTATTCATCTGGCTCCTTCTCGACTGATGCTGAAGATATGTATAACCTCCCAGTTTGCAGTACAGTCATTGTAAACATTTTCTTGCAAGTGTCTCATAAAAACAGGCATTTTCTGAGGCAAAGCTCAATGAGCAGCTGGTGTCTTGTAATATATGTTGTTCAATGTCCCTTACCCTGGCAGCAGTCATGATTCCTTCATTCCTCCATCAGTCCTCTGTATTAATTGTACTTGAACCCATCATGGCAGGCAAACGTTAACTGCTGGGTGTTAAAGGTTATCCACTCACGATCCTCGCCCAGAACCATTACACATATGCTACAATGACAGCAATGCTGCTATAAGGAATATCAGAAAGCTTGCATCCACTCTCTCTGAATGGATTGTGCTAGAAAGGCTCTGCAGTAGCTAGCTGATGTCTATCAAGAATTGTGGTTGTGTGTTGCACAAACTTACAAGTTATGAAGGACCCACCAGCTAAGAAACCCAGGAGCAAGAGAAAGGCGAGGAGAAGACAACAAATACGTTCTTCCACTTCTGGTCGCAGTAAGTGTATGGGAGGCTACCATTTTCTCGCCTCTTTTGGCCTGGGTTCTATGTGAACAAACAATTCTTGAGCCATACTAGTTACCTCAACCACACGTTCCCATTCACCGACTTCACTGACTACTGCCTTTCCAGCAACTCAAAAATCAAAACAAAAAGTAACTGCACGTTCTAATCCTAATTCAAATGTATAAATTCAATCATAAGAATGCATACAAAAACATTCATCCTTGTGCTTTCTCTTAGCCCTGCATGTGGTTTTGCATGTCCTAGTGCGCCTACAAGGTCCTTCCTCAGTGGCTATAAATTGGGTGTTGAATGGTCACTGATCTTCAATCGAGAATGCTGCATTCACCACCACCTTCTTCAGGACGACTTTGGATTGGGCAATAAATCCTGAGTTTGTCAGTGGTTCTTGCATCCCATGAACAAATGAAAACAAAAATTATACGTGGCTGTGATGCCCTGGAAAACCCTTTTAATGCTGGCATCCAGGGTTACGACAGCAGAGATTCGAGCTTCTGATTCAATTCTCAGACTTTTGATGGAAACTGCAACTTCAGTCTTTAGACACAGCTGCAACCTTGGTTCCACAGGGGTGGAAATTATTACCCAATCCATGTTGGAAAGGATGGTTCCAAGCTCTCTGTAAAGTTACATGCAAGTTGGTGCTGGACCTGCAAATGTTCTGTGACATAAAGAACAGGTCTTCTGACTGGCTTCCCAATGCATCAAGCATTTTGGTACGTACAGCCACCAGGTTTCTTCTGCACCTTGGTCCATCGACATCCTCACCCTACTCCTGTTTAGAACTGGTGTGTGACCTTGTGCTCCAGCAAGGTCACACCTGGGTTATGGTTTTCTCCACCATGGCTCTGATGCACTTGTACCCAGTATCTCACCACATGCAGATCCTATCTTTGAAAGTACATGTGATATGAATCTCTGAGCTGCTCATTGCGAGTTTTAAGATTAAATGAAAGTGTCGCTTCATCTTCATGGTTGTCTTCCTCCTCCACTATCTGTGAAATTGAGCAAATGGAAAACATCACAATAGTTGGGTGTAGTCAAAGAAAGAAGAAAGTAACAAATGTGCACTCAGATTATCTAAAGCTAATGAGTCAAAAAGATTGAGTCATGAGGGAGAAGTGGGACACAAGGAAAATTACTAATGAAAGAACGATCATGTTGATCCCTCTAGCACGACCAATGTCTTCAGCAATGCTCCTTTCCACAATGGCTGGCATGGTTTCTGCTCCGGTATTAAAACATGCAGGCACACTTCTTCCTCTCCGGTTTTCCTTCCCGGCCATTTGCTGATATTAACCATCTTCTGTGGCACGGAGGGAAATCTGTCATTCACAATCCTGAAATACATCTGGGTAATGTGGCCATCTTGAGTTAATAACTGCCAGTGTGTAGAAACACAGTTTGAGGTTTGCAGCTCTGCCAACAATGAGGTGTGTGAGAATTTTAGGAGTAAGTACCAATTGGTAAAGGCTATTTCTAAGGAGATAATAGGTACAGTGGATAAAACTTGTGGAGAAGTTGGTAAGTTAGGCCAAGTAAGACGAACTCACTTACATTAGCAAGTCATGTCAAAAGTTGACAAAATCTCTTCCTGCATTGCATGCATATTCTTAAGGCAACATTTGTCTTATTTACCTCTACTGCTACCTATTCCCTCTGCTTCCTGAACACTATTGTGTGCACCAAATATTTATAAGTGCAGGTCATTCCAATTAAGGTGCTATTTGCAATATCACATGTCTGGTATAAACTCCACATCTGTTTTGGGGGGTTAACAAATTTCTTACTCATTTGTTTTTCGCATAAGAAGACAATTTATATTATTACAGGTTTGGTAAATGTGCTTTATACAGTACACTGGTATTGTCCTTTGTGAATGAATGTCACAGAAAAAAATTGATCCACATTTTAGTACCCTGGAGTGTGCTGATTTTAGTTGCAAGAAAGCTGAAATTAGACTGTCACTGCAAGAAATGTATTTCTCAGTAATTTGCAGATTTTTAATTTTGTGAAAATATGATGATACTGACAACCACTTCATTCACCTGTTATCAAGTTTTAAAAGTGCGAAAGGTAATTTTATTGGACAAACCAATGTATTGTTTACCAAAACCAAAATTCTGTAGTGCTGGAAATCTGAAATATTAACAAAAAAAATGCAGGTCTTGCAGTTACGGTAGAGAAAAAAAAAGAGTTAACTCTTTAAGTCCTGTGCTTTTATCAGGATTCCCATTTGATAAGCCAGCTGTAATCAGTAAGCAAAAACAATTAAAAATGAAGGAGGAAAAGTGTGAGAATAAAGGAGACAGAAACAATAAAATATCCAATTTGGAGGGGGCCAGGGACACCGTTATTGAATGAGATTCTACCCATGGAGCATTAATTAGTAAGATTTACCCTACTTCTCACAAATATGGAGTTCAACAAAAATGCTTGGATGTCTGTGCTCAAGATGAAAGGATCAAAAGGTTTTGGCAAGGAGAAGGAGTACTGGCAATCCCCTTCGAGGCTGATAATTTTTGAAAAGAAATTCCACTTCTTGTGAATGACTGAAATGAACAAATTACTGTGATGGACAAGCTTAAAAAACACTGATGCAATGCAGCAAATGAAACAAAAGCTAAAAAAAAACAAAAGCAGGAAAGTGAAGTTGAAGATTAAGATTAAGATATTTGTCATGATCTCATTGAAAGGTGGAGCAGACTCATTCAGCCAAATTCTGCTGATATGTCTTACGGTCTTAAAACACCTGGGTTTAGTTTAGAAGCAAGTTTGAGTTTCTCTCCTAGAAGGAGTTCAAGTCAGTTTGTGCAATCAGTTATCTCAGCAAAAGGATTTAGTTGGTGAAACATCAAAAGCAGGAGAGTTTGGTTACAAGTCAGCAGATTAGTAGAACTGAGAACATATGGCTCTCAGATTTGTTAAAAGTTCATACTTAGTAGTCTTTGAATGAACTCATTAAATTTTCTTCACAGTCTACAGCAAAGAAACTGTAAGGTGTCAGTTAAGTAGAAATATAGACAGCTCAGACTAATCAGAGTCTACCTGCCTGATCTGAAAATTAATACTGACAGTGAGCTGTTCTTATTGCATCTGCATGCCAATTATGAATCAACAAATCAGCAGCCTCTTTTCAATTGAAAACAAATTGCTGGAGAAACTCTGCAGGTCTGGCAGTATCAATGAGGAGAAAGCAGAGTTGGTGTTCTGGAGGAGGGTTACTGGTTCCGAAATGTTGACTTTGCTTTCCCTGCACAGATCCTACCAGACCTCCGGAGTGTCTCCAACAACTTCTGTTTTTGGTTCAGATTTCCAGTATCCACAGTTGTGTCTTTTTTTTAAGCACTATCTTCTCACTACATATAAAGTGATGTATCTTTGTCTGCACCCGCACTCCCCCAAGTCTGTGTTCTGATGAATGCAAGTCAAAGTTTTAACCTCTAGTCTCTATTTAGTAATGTTTAAGATCAGCAGACAGAGGATAAGTATGGAAAGCATGTCAATTCATAGAACCACAGGCTATTTGGTCCATAGAGTTCAAAGCAACCCTCTGAAGAGCACCTCATCCAGACCCAACCCCCAACTGTATCCCTGTAACCTTCATTTCCCATGGCTAATCCACCTAGCCTGCTCATCCCTGGACATCATGGGCAATTTAGCATGGCCAATCCAACTAATCTGCACATCTTTGGAAGAAGAAACCGGAGCACCCGGAAGGAACCCACATGGACAGTGGGAAAATGTGTTAACTCCACAGACAGTTGCCTGAGTCTAGGATAGAACCCAGGTCTCTGGTGCTGTGAGGCAGCACTGCTAACCACTGAGTCACCTGATTCTGATCCAATTAGGTTGTTAAGAATGGAAAAGAAACTGATTCTGTCCATCCATCAACAGTAATATATGGAAGCACTTCCTTTTACCTGTTTCCAATGGTAACGAGCGGACAATAATATTTTTTTGAAATTTCTTCATATGTTTGTAGGTGATTGTCAATCTTATAACAGGATTCTTCATATCTTTTCCAGTTCTGAAAAAATGAAAGATCCACAATGTAAATTGGTGGAGAGATTTTCAGTATTTGTTGTGCATAGCAGTGATCAGGAGATATGAGAAGGCTATTGGGATGGGGTGGATACAGAGAAAAAGCAATCATGAGAGACCTGATGGGAAGGTGGCCAACGTATTTCAGAGCTTCTGTGGGGCCAGTAGGGGTGGAAAGAATTTTATCTTCCCGAAAAAGACAGAAAAAATTAGTCTGCAGCTGTGGGTGCTAGTGAAGTATCAAATGCAGCTTTGTGCGTGCCCTTCGATCACCAACAAATTTTCAAAAAAGTCCATGAGCAGGCATAGGTTCTTAATTTACATACTTCTCTTGCCTGGCCTAATACCCAATGCAAGAGTCTACTCAGGTAACAAATAACGGATGTCATGTATCTAGCATGGGACCAAAACTTGTGTATACAGGGGATCCCACTGCTAAATTGGAATGCCTTACACTAGTTTAACATTAAAACAAACATACAATTGCATCTCTATCACGTGCCACTTCTGGATAAAAATTCCCCCTTTTCTTTTAAAATTAAATTTAAATTTAAATTTATTGTTTCTAGATAATTAAAAGATAACAGTGGACAAAAACTTTATAGATATTTTGTTCCACTAAAGGTAATTACTATTGTTGCCTTAATCAAAAGTAACTGGGCAGTACATAAACCTCCAATGGATTACAAAAAGCATCTGTTCAATCATAACTTTGCACACTTAGGTGGTGTAGTAAAAGCTAGTATGTGACAAAAACCATCTTGAATTCATAGAAGCCAGTCTCCCATGATTTCTGTACCTTCAAATAAGGCAGGCACAGTTACAATGACTTGTGGGACATTAGAATCCCATCTTCATTACTCTATTGGTGATTGCAAAACAGCTGGACAGCAACATAACAATCCTTTACAACTCTTCTGGAATACAGCAGCATAATCAGGAACAAGTTGCAAAGTGGCACAATTAAGAAACTCCAGTCTCTGGGAATGTTCCAGCTGATAAAGTAAAACATCGGTTTTGGAGGCTGAGGGGTAACCTAAAGAAGCTTATAAAATCATGAGGGGCATGCACAGGGTGAATATTCAAGATCTTTTCCTCAGGGTAGGGGAGTCCAAAACTGGAGGGCACAGGTTTAAGGTGAGAGGGGAAAGATATGAAAGGGATCTAAGGGGCAACTTTTTTGTGCAGAGGGTGGTGACTGTATGGAATGAGCTGCCAGAGGAAGTGGTGGAGGATGGTGCAATTACAACATTTAAAAGGCATCTGGTTCGTGGATGAATAATAAGGGTTTAGAGAGATATAGGCCAAATGCTGGCAAATGCGGGACTTGATTAATTGAGGATATCTGGTCAGCATGGACAAGTTGGACTGATGGGTCTGTTTCCATTCTGTACAACTCTATGACTCTCTCAGTCAATATTAGCAGTGCAAATTGGTAATACCAAAAACGAGTAACAGTGCACACAGAAGATGGATGATCATATCTGCCTGTCCTTCGCAGGATGATATTCCACTATCACAAACCATTTTTAGCACATTTCCTCGGTCATCTCAAACAGCTGTATCTGGGACAGTACACCTTAAAGGTTATACCGGTACACCATTTACCTCCTACCATAACTACTCTCTTGTTTTGAGTCAACAGCAATGATAATAGCTGAAGTATTAACAACAGATGATAATAACTGAACACAATACCGACAGCATACAGAAAAGTAACAGTTCACCTGAAAAACTGCAGACCTGTTAGAAATTAGTTAAACTGTCAAAAAGACTTCATTCTTCAGCAGTATTTTGTTTTATTTTGACATTCATAACATTGCACATATGGAGCATAATACATTTTCTGCTTAACTACGGACTAGCCCAGACTTTCCTGTGAGCACTGGAGGAATGGCTTTTGCCATTAACCATATGTAAATCTAACTCCAGGCATTTAGCAAACTTAACAGCAACAGCTTCCTCTCTGCCAGCACATTTACATTTAGCATCCAAGAACAGCACAAGCAGTAGCAAAGCTATTCAACCCAACAGGATCATGAATCCTCACCAACAGATGGAAAGCAATCCCTTTATTTGGAAAAAAAATCCCTCTGACTACCATTTCTTCCTCTCTCTGGGCTCCCTCGTTACCTATTCGCCCACCCCCTTTTCCCACCCACGCACTGTCAACAGCATAAATACCACCTTTCCTAATTCTTTTTAAGCTCCCACTAACTCTGAAAAAGGGTCACAGTATTCAAAATATTACCTTTATGTTCTCTCTCTCCACAGATGCTGTTAGACCTACTAAGTTTCTCCAGCAATATCTGCTTTTATTTGTTTCAGACAGAAAGCAAAGAGGAAAACAGGCAAACAGCAAATATAAATTATAGTTAAGACACTGTACAGAAATTTAAACAAAGTTCTGGACATACTAAAAAAACATTTGGATAGGACATGGATGGGAAAGGTGTTAAAAGGAGATGGACAAAATGCCGCCAATTGGAATTAGCTGAGTGGGCACCATGGTCAGCATGAACCAGATTGGGCCAATGGGCCGGTTTCCATGCTGTATTACTCTATGACTCTATGTGGGAGTATAGGAAACATAAAGAGAAAAACAACAAAATGTTTAATAAAATGGAGCATTATCTTCCTTTTGATGGAAATAATTATCATTCGCTAACCACTAAGAACGGCTATGAACCTTGATTGAAAAAAATTAAGATTTGTTCAATTTTAAGAGTGAGAATAGTGAATAATCAGACAAAATTCATGCTGTAATATTGATTTCTATGCATGATCTAGTGGTGAAGACTGCAACAGTTCAATACATCAAAGAGCAGGAAATCACTATCAGACTTCTTTGTTTAACTGCGATTGTGCAGACACCAGTTCTACCTAGTAAAAACAGCAAGTCTTGCAGTTATAATCAGAGCAAAATCCAAGCCATTATGCCAGAGATACAAAGCTTAACTACTCATTATGTCTTCAACACTACATTAGGGAATCATGCAATTAACTCAGCCATTGATAGTACTTCTCTGTTACCCTTACAACACCAAGTTGTTCCACCACATATCAGTAATAATTTCCACACGACGATGGTTAAAATACAAAAATAAATGTATTCCCAGAAATGGATATCACACCTCAGGGCAACCTTCATCTTTTCTAGGTTGTCTTTGTTCTACTTTTCCTGGCTTCTTACAGATGCTCCATATATTTTCCTCGCAATCTTTAACTTTCCATTGGCCATCCTGTTAATTTAAGTTTAAAAAAATGCGCTTAATTCAAAGACATGTGCAAATAACAAATTATCAGTAATCAAAACATTACAGTGGCACTAAATAGAATTTGCTGCCAAAGCTCAGCAGGTCTGGCAGCATCTGTGGAGAGAAATTAGACTTAACATTTCTGGCTGAGTGATATCTCCCCAGAACTGTTCCGAGGAAGGGTCACTCAACCTGAAACGTTAACACTTATTTCTCTCCACAGATGCTGCCAGACCTGCTGAGCTTTTCCAGCAATTTCTGTTTTTGTTTCTGATTTAGAGCATCTGCAGTTTTTATTACAGTGGCACATTTCTCTTCTGAACTTTTGTATATTGCAAACATCTAGCTGCATAAATAACATCATGTGGCGTGTTTGCTCCGATGCAACAATTTACATTTGTAATTATTCCACTGAGTTAAAAAGCATCACTAAGTGACATATCAGATAAAATTTCACTGATGTGTGCAAAATTAAGACAATTTAATAACTAGCTACTCAACATGGACTTACATAGCACTTTTAACTTAGTAAAACAAAATTTTAGTTGTACCATCATAATGACTTATGCCATATTGTGATGATGAAATTAAAGCTTTTTTAATTCATGGCACATAACAAAGAAATAGTTCTACCTAGGTTCATTAAGATTATAAGAAGCTGCATTTATGGTTTTGACACTAAAGCAGCATGATATAAAATGCAAATCAACAAATCATTATAACAACTAAGATTAGTCGTCCATTGCAAAGGACAAACTTTGTTTCATCCATAAATTTGAAGCATGAGTGGTCAAATGAGATTATGAATTCGTCCCTATCGTAACAAGCAAAAAGACTAGACAGCCAAAACATATAATAAAGCTAGCTCACAAATCTTAGCTCAGGGATAAGTATAAAGAAGTCATTCTGGACAGATGAACATTTATCTAGAAAGGTATTAAACATTGAACCAGGAAAAACAACCATTTGGCCACAAACCCACATTTTCCTTTTTAAATTTACAATTTGTTCATAATCATTAGAGTTTACCCTGGTTACTTAATGCCATGGAAGAAAGTTCCATATGAATGGTCATTCATCGAGGTGTTCAGCAGATCTCCAGAACCGAGAAACACCCCAGATTTCACTGACTAGTCTGTTTCCACATTCCAAATCTGTGTTGGTAAGTTTACAGACTTGTAATACTTTTGACAAGGCCAACAGGAATTTTCTGTACAAGAAGAATTTAACTAAACTAAATCTTGTTGGTACTCAGAGACTGGTAGCAGATCATGAAACAAAACAAAACAGAGTGGTTAATAAAAACTAGCCCCTTTTTTGGAAGCCATCAATAAAGAAATTAGACTTTGCAATATATTTGATGCTGAAATAACAAATCTGTTCTCATTATGAGAAGTCTTACTAACTTGAATTCATTTTAACAATTGAGATAACTTTTCTAATGCAGAATTTATTTGTTTTGCTGAACATTTTAGAATAAAAACAGCTGCAAAGGGTTTAGAATATGAGGTTTCTGAATGTCTGAATCACACACAGTATTGGTAAGAGTAACAGAAGACATATTATTTCTAAAGCAGCATTCACATGGTTTGTGGCTAGACAGTAAAGAAAAGTTCAAGAAGGCATGCAAATATTAGTAAATATATTTACAATCTTCTGTGAAGACACACAGTGTTCTGTGGTGTTATATGGAACATTTGGCTCATTTTTATGCCAGTAAGTGAATATCACAGGTGATCCTTCTGACCATGTAAATTGAGCTGGTGTCCTGTTGTTGGCAAGTCCAATCCAAACCTCTGGTACAGTTTCTGGCAGAAAGATTATATATATATTTGGTTAGGTTCAAAACAGGAAATTAAATAATGTTCTTAGTATGTAACTGCCAGTTCGTCTTTCACTGTCACTTTTCAAATTCATGGCAACAATTATTGATTGATTGATTAATTTATTGTTGTCACATGCACTAAGATATAGTGAAAAATGTTGTTTTGTGTGCTATACAGGCAGATCGTACCAAACAAAGTGCATCAGGGTCGCAGAACAGAGTGCAGAATACAGTGTTACAGCTGCAGAGACAGAGATCAGAATGAACATTTGGGAGGTCTGTTCGAGAGTCTGATAACAGTGAGGAAGAAGCTGGTCTTGAATCTGTTCATATGTGTATTCAAACTTTTATATCTTCTGCCTGATGGAGTGGCGTGGGAGAGGTCTTTGATTATGTTGGTTGCTTTCCTGAGGCAGCTGAAGCATAGATGGAATCAATGCATGGAAGGCTGGTTTGTGTGATGGACTGGGCTGTGCTCACAACTCTCTGTAGTTTCTTGCGGTCTTGGAAAAAGCAGTAGCCATGTCATGCTGTGATGCATCCAGATAGGATGCTTTCTCTGGTGCATCTATTAAAATTGGTAAGAGTCATTGTGGACATGCCAAATTTCCTTAGTCTCCTGAGGAAGTAGAGGCATTATTGTGCTTTCTTGACCATCGTACTGAAATGAGTGGACCAGGACAGGTTGGTGATCATCACTTCCAGGAATTTGACGCTCTCGACCATCTCCACCTCAGCACCATTGATACAGACAGGGGCGTGCTCTCCACTCCACTTCCTGAAGTCAATGACTAGCTCCTTCGTGTTGCTGACATTGATGGAGAGACTTATGTCTTTATGCCATGTCGTTTAGTACTCAAATTTCTTTCCTGTATTCTACCTCGTCATTGTAGGTCTGATCTCAAACAATGGTGGCGTTGTCAGCAAATTTGTAAATGATATTGGGGCAGAATTTGGCCACAGAGTCGTGAATGTAAAATCAGTGTTGCAGAGGCCGAGTACAACCTTGTGAGGCGCTAATATTGAGGATTATGGTGGAGAGGGTGTTATTGCCTATTCTTACTGATTGCAGTCTATGGATCAGGTAGTCAAGGATCCAGTCACAGAGTGGGGAGCCGAGACCTAGGTTTCGGAGTTTAGAGAACAGTTTGTTTGGAATTATGGTGTTGGTGTTGAAGTTGGAACTATAGTCAATAAGTAGGAGCCCGATGTAGGTATCCTTGTTATCCATATGTTCCAGGGATGAGTGTAAGGCCAGGGTGATGGAATCTGATATCAAAATGGCTGTCAAAATTAGGTCAAAATGTTCAATATATTTGCCATACTTTAGGCTTACTCTGGGTGGGGAGAGCTTGGCGTTCGCCTAGTTAGTTTGCACGTGTAGAAAATCAGAACCAACAGCACAGATTCAACCTCTATTTTGGTGAGGTACATTCAAGACCTCTCTTCTTATACTTTACAGTAAAAACTGTCAGTGAATAATTGCAAGGACTTGCCTTTGGAAGAAAGAACTCATGAAGTAGTGGCAGTGGTTTACTTGACCAGTACATTTGTCAATAAAAAGGGTATTCAGAAATCTGTCTAAAAGCTTGGTAATTCAATTAGTATACCAAATCATAGTAAGGACTGTTAACATAGATCACTTACGAGTCACAAGAAACTCACAACAAACCCTGGTGTACTTATGTAATGTATGATTTGCCTGGTTAGTACACAAAACAATACTTCTCACTGTATCTTAGTTCATGTGACAATAGTAATAAATCAAATCAAACTTTAAGATTGAGAAAAAGTTTAAAATTAACTTGTAACAATTCAACTCTGCAGTAACTGATTTACACAGAGACGCAGTTGAATTATCGCCAAGTTCTCGTGCATTACAGAACTCAAAAATGCAAATACTTTGTAAAAGAAAAGATTACAGAAGAGAAAACAAATGGAAAATTACAATAATTTCAGTCTATAACTCTAATAGGTTAACACATCAGGATCTTAAATGTTGGACAGAATCCTATAGGGGCCTCAACAATTGGATTTGAATTAGCTTTATTATCACATGTACTCAAATGAGCACAGTGAAAAGTTTACAAGTTGCCACTTATAGCGCCATCTTAGGTACAAAGATACCGAGATACAGATTATTCAGTACAAGTTCTTCAGAAAAAAAAATAGAAAATAAAGAAATAAAAAGTCCAGCATGACAGATCATAGGAATAAATAAGAAAAATAGAGAAATAAAAAGTTGAGAATAACAGTCCTTCCAACCCAGTCCACGGCAACACCTTGCCTTCAGATAGTGCCAGGCCTTGAATCACCTTAAAGGCCGTAAGTCCATGCGGAGGCCACACTGGGCTGAAAGATCATCACAGGTCGCTGAGAGACTGCCATGAGACTGTCTCACCAGGCCACCGCAAGACTGCCATGAGCCACTGAGAGACTGCCTAGAGACTACAATGCCAGGCCAGGAGATCGCCATGCCAGGCTGAGAGGAATCCATGCCGTGTCAGCGCTGAGGCCGGGGCTTCAGGATGTTACCAAGAAAGGACAAGAGAGAAAAATAAAAGATAAGAAGAAAGTAAAAGAAACGGAGGAAGAGGATGAGCTCTGGCTGAGGTGTCCTATTCTGCTGTGATCTTGAAGGTCCAGGATCAATGGTGGAAAGATGTGACAAAACATGCGAAAAGACCAGGGAGGCCTATCTTGACAGAGTTGAAAGATGCAGGTTGTTGCCAAAGTTCCAGGTGCCAGGGTACAATTCTCACTGGACAGCGGTGAGTTGTCTATTAGGGGCAATATTTTCTTGTTAATGACTTTATTAAGTGCAGATCTCAACACATTAATATGCAGCTTCCTGTTATACCATCCACACAAGCAAACTGGACACCAATTATTCTCTACACTGAAATCAGAGGGGGTACCTTGTGATTCCAGCTCACCAATTTCTCTAAAGGACCTCTATGTTGGGTAGCAGATACCATCATCTCCGGGCACCTGATGTCAATGTCTGTAGACACTGGTATCAAACATATACCAACCTCTGAAAACTATCATTGTCATGTTGTAGCAAGGACACTGCAGTCAGGGAGACACACTCAGCTCATAAAGTAGAAGAGGCTTCATCTGTTCGTTTGTTCTCTTAGTACTCACTCACCTTGAGCATGCCTGGATGCTCACAAAATCTTTGCCTTTTTGCGCTTTGCCACTCAGCTTGAGATACCAGGCTCGCAGTACTGCTGCATTGCCGTGCTCTCTAGCCAAGGCACAATGCTAGGAAGCTTATCGTGGTTCTCAGCAGTCCTCAAACAAGACAAGGGAGATGGATTTGGATCAGGGGTTCCTGGCAGAATAGGTCAAGGTCAACCTCTAATACCAGTGCAGGTGTTTGGACATGGTCAGTCAACTGCTGAGGGCAGTCAGAGTCAGCATCCTCCTCACACAAGAGGTAATGAGCCAAATGTCAGGCAATCTTAACTCTTTCGGCCCTATTGGAGTCTATTTTCCTCCTGGAATGACAGAGGGGGAGGTACGAAAAGAGATGAAAGACGGTGGCACAGTTTTACCAATGAGGTGGTGTCCTGAGTGAGCAAGTGGATAGCACAGAAGTCATACATGATTGATGGTGTCAGGGGTTAGGATGGGTGAGAGTGAGTGAGGAAAGACATTGCAGGCATTAGTGAGAGTGGTAGAACATGAGGTGGGAAGTTGGATGCAGTAGCTTACGTAATGTGTGGCAAGGCATCAGTTTGATGATGGTGTGGCATCTGCAATTGCAGAGGGAAGAAGGTCACTGACCGTTTCCTACAATGATGTTGCATTCCTTCATACAGCTGAGACTGCACTGGCCTGAGTGGTAACCTGGACCAGGCTGCCATAGTCTGGTGTCACGCCCTCCTCTACTAGTCCTGGGGGTGAACACCTTGTCCCTGCATCACTCTATCCAGTTGCACCTCCAGGTCCCTGCACACAAAACACAGCACCAATATTCCCTACTCATGTCTGGAGAAAATATCAGGAACTGCAGGGCAGCTCCAGAATAACAGTGCATAAATCAGGCTAGAATCGGATGCACCAATTGGGTGGAGAAGGGTGTATTTCATTTCTTAATATGTGGTGGGAAAATTGTTAGGCCTCATTGAGGGTTTTTCTCCACGAGGCTCGATGAAATGAATACTTTGCCAAAATAGTTAAATGCAGCTCATTAATCCGTTCCACTGACACCCTCTAGCATACTGTGCATTTCCAGTGTTTATTCTTTATATTCTAAGATGTCTGGTCTGTTCTCTGCTGCAAGTTGCACAGTTTTGCCATTCAGTAGGCCAATTCAATTGAGCAAACTGAAGAAGATGATATGCAAACCAAAGAGCACACAGGAAAACATTGTGGGTAAGGAAGTGCAGGCTTCTTCTGATCTGCAAGTTTGTGTAGTTATCAACTATTCAACACTGCACAATGATTTTTAAATGCCATTTATTACTTCTGAAAAATAATACAAGTGTGTTGAAGCTTCCAATCTTTTACTCATCAGGACTTTTCACAAGAATTGTTGATGCAAGGAGAAAAAAACATCTTTATACTCTATAATAATTGATAGTTAACTGCTAAACAGTGTTTAAATTTTAACCAGGCAGGCTCAGTCCGATTAGTCAAGGCTTTGCTCTGAAAAATGAACCAGAGAATGGCTATCAGCTGTTCTGTTGAGCTGAAATATATACACAATGTGTGTACATGTTCTGTTTGCACTGAACAGAATCCTTTATATTTATATCTGTAGCTCCTAGTACACAGAGATGTGCCTCACTGCAAGCCCAACTAACAACCTCTCATTAGCAATTCTTAGCACATTCCAGATTATTAAGCAAAGATTGTTCAAATGCAAAGTCAAATCTAGTAAGGTCATTAAACTTCTGTTGTATGCAAGAAGTCAAAGGCATCTTGTCAAAAGGTTTCAGCATCTAACCTTCACTGCCACAATCACCTTCTTCCACAGGGTGTGTACCACTGGTGTCTGGCTTTGATTCCAATAGTTTATCTGTCCAAAGATGGCTGGCTTCATTTGGAACAAGGTACACAGATGGAGTTCAGTATCCATTGTAAGCCATGGAATCTGTTCTTAATTTTAATACAATAATTGGTGCTGCATTGGCATTTTTAATTCTGGAGCTTCCTCATTTGTCCAGTCCTCCTAGATCCCTGAGCAGTCAAGGCAAGATGCAGAATCCCATTTTTGGGCCACTAGTCCTCTTCCTCCAATGGCAAGTTAAATAAGTGAAGCATTGTTTAACTCCAATCAGGCATGCTAATTCAACATGAACAATCTTTTTAAGATATTTGATTATCTTACAGCTGAACCCATTAGCACTGCCACAGAGCTATTGAAATGTTACAGTAAGAGGCCATTCAGGCCATCATGTTTGCACTGGAAGAATAAACCACCTGGTCATTCTGATCCCAGTTAATAGTATCTGGCATTTAGCTGTGGCCCACATAACTAGGCCCAGAGTTCCGATGCACAGCCTCCTACTCAATGCTATTAAAACATTTCCACTGCAGTTCCAATTCCCCTGGGCTACATTCAATTTTGTCCAATGACTGTGTACTCACCACTTTTAAACTGGTTGATCAGAACAGCCACATCTGCCAGTGACTGCATACTAATGAGTTCACTTCCATTCAGGCGGCAGGACATCAGGGCATCTTTCCAGTTCAAATCTTCTTTATGCATTTTGTAGCAAAATCCATTGTAGGAAAGCCAGCCGGATTCACAGTGTGTGGTCCTATACTGCCAGAATTCTGACATTCACAACAAAGGTAAAAGAAAAGCATTACAATCAACTGAATTCCTAAGCATTTTACAACTAACTAAGCACTTAGTGGTGTGTTGTCAATATTGTAACTGTGGAACTGTGGAATAAATTGTGTTCGAATATTCAGATGTTAGATTTTCGTTGAAGCATTGGCCAGGACACTGGAAGAACGCCCATGCTTTTCTTTGAAATGTTAAAGGTTCCATTGTACTATTCACCCAAAGAAAGATGAGGGCTCAGTTTACAACCTCAACTAAAAAATAGCACCTCCAAGGGTACAGTATCCCCTTAGAACTACACCATAATGTTTCTGTAGATATTGTGGTGACATTTCTGAAATGGGATTCAAACACATAAACTTCAGACCCATAAGGAAGAGCTCTACCACTGGTCAGACTGGGTAAGGATGTCAGATTTCCTTCCTGAGAGGATATTAGTGAACCAGATGTGTTTTCCTGACAATTGGCAAAATAACCATTATTAGACTCTTAATTCCAGATTTTTATTGGTTTCAAATACCACCATTTGCCATGGTGGGATTGAACCCAGGTCCCCAGAACATTACCTGGATCTCTGGATTAATAGACAAGTGATAATAACATTAGACTATCACCTCCCCATGAAAATGTAACAACATTCTTTTAATAAAAGTGAAACACAAGTTACATTTCAGAAAAACTTCCTCAGAAGACAATGGAAGAGATTTTGAAAAAAAAAAATCATCTGCAACTCCTGAAATGCTGGCTAGCCAATCAACTCTTTCCTAGAAAGGAATTCAAGACTGCTAACTTCAACTTTGGACCTTTGGCTCAATTTTAAACGCATGGACATTGATAAATACAAAATAACTGAGGGTTACCAGCTAATGTTTTTATTAATTGAATAATCTTTGTTTTGATGAGACCTCTATGTTCATTATGTCAATCTGCTCATGTATGTCAGAGTTACACACACATCCCCACTCCATGAAAGTAAGTTTGAATTACTCTTTACTTCTGGTTTAACAGTGTTATTGCAGTTCTTGCGAAGTCAGTGCCAACAAAGAGTGAGTGGGGAAATACACCTCCATTGATTAAAAGGGAGAAAAATTTGCTTTAGAACTCATAACTTGCCAACAACAATTAATTGAAATCTCTATCTGGGAGATCCCATGAAGATCTCATTGCTGAGGGGATAGATTGCTGGAAGAGAGTTCTTTTGTTTTGAGTTTGAGTTTATCTGTATGTTTTCTTGTGGAAAGAAAATCAGCTTGGAAGGTAAAGAGGCGCACATGTTGGCATCCAGAACAAGCAGTGAAGAGACCATTAGAATCAGGGTATTCCCCAGCAGGACTGACTTAGCAAGAATTACAAGTGGATCCATGCTCGGAATACAAAATTTAGACGCTAAAGGAAAAGAATGGATGGATCTTTGTAAATTTCATGAAGAGATCAGCAGTGCAATCCTCACAAATAAAGTGAACTCCAGAGGTTTATGCACCAGATTGGGAAACAGAAGCAAATTAAAGTGAATTCCTAAGCTTTGGTCCATTTGGCACATTTTGGTTTAGACTTGGACATAGTGAAGGAAACCTCATAGTCATAGAAAGTATAGGGGAAATATTGGGTGGTAATAAAATAGAATAGTGGCTTAAATAATAAGGGTTTATGTAATATAGTGTTATGACACAACTTACTTTGATTAATTCTGTTTAAATGTTTTTACTTAAATCTTGTGACATTATTCTTTCAGTTAATAACTGGAAGCTTGAATTTCTTTTTAAAATCTCTCTCAAGTCTCCTTCAAGATTATAGCACAATGTAGGATAAATTGGTGGAAGCAAACAGCACAAATTACATATCCCATCATAACAAATTATCCAAGTGAATTCCATTAATGTAGCAATTTGTCCATCAATTAATCAATAAACCTGGTAGATTGTGGTAAAATACTAACTGGGAGAGAAGTGTGGCTTACAAAATTTTCCTGTCTTACATAGTCATTTCCCTTTGAAATGTCTATAAAACAACCAGAATTGGTATGCAAGTATTTCCTCACACATGCCAAGAATGAACATTAAAAATAGCAAATGTGTTGACTTGTTTTTCAGCTTTTAGTTTCTTTATGACTTGCGGGCTAAGTGGACCATGCAATTCCATGCAGAGTTGAAGGAGCAGGAAGATCATAAGTTGAAAGTCTGTTGTTTTACATCGGCTGGTCCCAATCAGGGCAGCTGTGTCAAAGATATAATTCGTCTCTGCATTTGAAAGCTATGATAAATAAAAACTGCAGTCATTGCAGAAGTTCCTGTTCCTTGACTGCTGATCAGCACTTCCTGCTAGTACTGCATACACACAAACACTTGGTGAGGATTGGCTATGATTATGACGACCTTGAGAGTTCAAACGTTAACGATGTTCATTCTGTAAATTCACACATGAATACAGTGCACTGACTCAAAATGTTTGAAGGCCACATTGTCCTTAGTAACATTCTGCAATGATACTTTTTACAATCTAGTAAATGCAAATGAGAAAAAAAATCATAAACATACTAACTTACCAAATGGTTCCACCTTTTTTGTAGAGTTGATCACTTTTTCACAAATGTAAGGCAGAGCTGTCTCACAGACAGCACTACTCCAACGGTAATCCAACTTAGAACTCAGTAACCCACAATGGAATTTTCCCAGTAATGAGCCCTGAGGCTGATCTACGGAACATAAAATTGAAATGTTTGGACAAGTTCAAATGAGGGAATTCTCTCCACATTGCTTCCTACTGCTCGACATTAAAGGCATTTCAGTTTTAAACCATTTGTGCAGTCAGAAAAAAAAATGAAGAGATTGGATGGAGATAACAAGGTGTAGAGCTGGATGAACACAGCAGGCCAAGCAGCATCAGAGGAGCAGGAA
>NW_025968639.1:17225-22389 GCF_021869965.1 Rhincodon typus | reverse complement strand
CAGTCCAAGGAGGACGGACAGGTCAAGGGGGTGGGATGAGGTTAGTCGGTAGGAGATGGGGGTGCGGCTTGAGGTGGGAAGAGGGGAAAGGTGGGAGGAAGAACAGGTTAGGGAGGCGGGGACGAGCTGGACTGGTTTGGGAATGAGGTAGGGGGAGGGGAGATTTTGAAACTTGTGAAATCCACATTGATACCATTGGGCTGCAGGGTTCCCAAGCGGAATATGAGTTGCTGTTCCTGCAACCTTCGCGTGGCATCGTTGTGGCACTGCAGGAGGCCCAGGATGGACATGTCGTCTGAGGAATGGGAGGGCGATTTGAAATGGTTCGCGACTGGGAGGTGCAGTTGCTTATTGCGAATCAAGCGGAAGTGTTCTGCAAAGCGGTCCCAGAGCCTTTACTTGGTTTCCCCGATGTAGAGGAAGCCACACTGGGTACAGCAGATGCAGTATACCACATTGGCAGATGTGCAGGTGAACATCTGCTTGATGTGGAAAGTCCTCTTGAGGCCTGGGATGGGGGTGAGGGAGGAGGTATGGGGGCAGGTGGAGCACTTCCTGCGGTTGCAGGGAATAGTGCCGGGTGTGGTGGGGCTGGAGGGGAGTGTGGAGCGGACAAGGGAGTCACGGAGAGAGTGGTCCCTCCCGAAAGCAGATAAGGGTGGGGAGGGAAAGATGTCTTTGGTGGTGGCGTCGAATTGCAGATGGCGGAAGTGTCGGAGGATGATGCGTTGGATCCGGAGGTTGGTGGGGTGGTACGTGAGAACGAGGGGGATCCTTTTTTGGTTCGTATTGCGTGGACGGGGTGTGAGGGATGAGTCGCGGGAGATGTGGGAAACACGGTTGAGGGCGTTCTCGACCACTGAGGTGGGGAAGTTACGGTCCTTGAAAACCGAGTACAACTGGGATGTACGGGAGTCGAATGCCTCATCCTGGGAGCAGATGCGGCGGAGGCGAAGGAATTGGGAACAGGGGATAGCATTTTTGCAGGAAGGTGTGTGGGAGGACGAGTATTCTAGGTAGCTGTGGGAGCCGGTGGGCTTGAAATGAATATCGGTTTCTAGGTGGTTGCCCGATATGGAGACAGAGAGGTCCAGGAAGGGGAGAGAGGTGTTAGAGATGGTCCAGGTAAACTTAAGGTTGGGGTGGAAGGTGTTGGTGAAGTGGATGAACTGTTCGAGCTCCTCGTGGGAGCACGAGGCGGCACCGATACAGTCATCAATGTAATGGAGGAAGAGGTGGGGTTTAGGGCCGGTGTAGGTACGGAAGAGGGATTGTTCCACGTAACCTGCAAAGAGGCAGGCGTAGCTTGGGCCCATGCGGGTACCCTTGGTCACCCCCTTTGTCTGTAGGAATTGGGAGGAATTGAAAGAGAAGTTGTTGAGGGTGAGGACAAGGTTGGCTAAGCGGATGAGGGTGTCAGTGGAGCGGGACTGGTCGGGCCTGCGGGACAAGAAGAAGCGGAGGGCCTTTAGGCCATCTGTATGGGGAATGCAGGTGTAGAGGGACTGGACGTCCATGGGAAAGATGAAGTGTTGGGGACCGGGGAATTGGAAGTTCTGGAGGAGGTGGAGGGCGTGGGTAGTGTCACTGACATAGGTAGGGAGTTCCTGGACCAAGGGGGAGAAAATGGAGTCCAGATAGTTGGAGATCAGTTCGGTGGGGCAGGATCAGGCGGAGACAATAGGTCGACCAGGGCATTCAGGTTTGTGGATTTTGGGAAGGCGATAGAAGCGGGCAGTGCAGAGTTGGGGAACGATGAGGTTGGAGGCCATGGGTGGGAGGTCAGCTGAGGTGATGAGGTTGTGGCTGGTTTGGAAGATGATGGTTTGGTGCTCAGGGGTGGGGTCATGATCAAGGGGGCGGGAGGAGGAGGTGTCAGATAGTTGGCGTCTGGCCTCGGCGATGTAGAGGTCAGTGCGCCATACTACAACTGCGCCTCCCTTGTCCACGGGTTTTATGGTGAGGTTGGGATTGGAATGGAGGGAGCGGAGGGCTGCATGTTCTGCCGGGTAGAGGTTGGAGTGGGTGAGAGGGGTGGAGAGGTTGAGGCGATTGATGTCTCGATGGCAGTTGGAGCCATACGCTCGGTTCGCAATAAACAACTGCACCACCCAGTCGCAAACCATTTCAACTCCCCCTCCCATTCCTCAGACGACATTAAACAACCCCGTTCCCTTGCCCCTTTTCTGATGAAGGGTCTAGGCCCGAAACGTCAGCCTTTCTGCTCCTATGATGCTGCTTGGCCTGCTGTGTTCATGCAGCCCTGCACCTTGTTGTCTCGGATTCTCCAGCATCTGCAGTTCCGACTATCTCTGACTCAAGTTTTGATGTTGGCTTGACGAACATGATTATTTGAGTGAGAGAAGCACTTCAGAAGTCAAAGTTGAAATTTCAACTTCACCAAAGGAACAAAGTTTGGACGCTCGTTGGACTAAAATGTTTATTTCAGTGGGATAAGCACGACAGAAATCAAAAATCTCAACTTCACCATCTGACTTAATTTTTGATGAAGTTTTGACTAACATGCTTATTTAGCTCAGATAAGCACTTCAGAAGACAATATCTCACTTCACCAAAAATGTTAGTTTTTGATGTTGGTTTGAATGACATGCTTATTTCATGAGGTAAGCACTTCAGAAAATCAAAATCTCAACTTGACAAAACGACTCAACTTTTGATGTTGTTTTGAATAACATCCTTATTTCAGCGAGTTAAGCTATTCATAAGACCAAAATCTGATCTTCACCAAATGACTTAATTTTTTATGCTGTTTTGACTAACATGCTTATTTCGGTAAGATAAGCACTTCAGAAAACGAAAATCTGATTTTCACCAAATGACTCAAGTTTTTGATGTTGGTTTGACTGACATGCTTATTTCAGCAATTTAAGCACTTCAGAAGGCTAAGATCGCAACTTCACCAAATGACTTAACTTCTGATGCTGGTTGGAATAAAATGCATATTTCAGCCAGTTAAGCTCATCAGTAGACCAAAATCTGAACTGTACCAAATGACTCAAGTTTTGAAATTGGTTTGACTAACATGCTTATTTCAGTGTGATAAGCACTTCAGAAATCAAAAATCTCAACTCCACCAAATGACTCAACTTCTGATGTTGTTTTGACTGACGTGTTTATTTCAGGGAGATAAGCGTATCAGAAGACTAAATGGTGCAGTTCTGATTTTGGTCTTCTGAAGTTCTTATATTTGAGTGAAATAAGCATGTTAGTCAAAACAGCATCAACATTGAAGTCATTTCATGAAGTTGAGATTTTAGACTTCTGAAGTGTTTATCTCACTGAAATAACCATTTTCGTCAAATCAGCATCAAAAGTTAGGTCCTTTGGTGAAGTTGAGATTTTAGTTTTCTGATATGCTTATCTCGCTTAAATAAACATTTTAGTCAAAACACCAGCAAAAGTTGAGTGTGTTTTTGAAGTTGAGATATTGGTCTTCTGCTATGCTTATCTCGCTGAAATAAGCGCGTTAGTCAAAACAATATAAAAGTTGTGGCATTTGGTGAAGTGCAGATTTTGATCATCTGAAGTGCTTAACTCGCTGAAATGAGTATGTTAGACAAACTAATATCAAAAATTGAGTCATTTGGTGAAGTTCAGATCATTGTCTGCTGATGTGCTTATCTCGCTGAAATAAGCATTTTACTCGAACCAGCATCAAATATCAAGTCTTTGATGAAGTTGAGATTTTTGGCTTCTGTCGTGCTCATCTCACAAAAATATACATTTTTTGTCAAACCAGCATCAAAAGTTGTGTACTTTGGTGATGTTGAGATTTTAGTCTTCCGATATGCTTATCACGCTGAAATAAGCATGTCATTCAAACCAACATCAAAAACTAACATTTTTAGTTAACTGAGATATTGTCTTCTGAAGTGCTTATCTGAGCTAAATAAGCATGTTAGTCAAAACTGAAACAAAAATTAAGTCAGATGGCGAAGTTGAGATTTTTGATTTCTAAAGTGCTCATCTCACTGAAATAAGCAATTTAGTCAACCAGAGTCCAAAGTTAGGTCCTTTGGTGCAGTTAAAACTTATGAATTCTGAAGTGCTTACCTCACTGAAATAAGCATGTAAGTCAAAACAACATGAAACATTGAACTCATTTGGTGCAGTTCAGATTTTGGTCTTCTGAAGTGCTTATCTGAGTGAAATAAGCATGTTAGTCAAAACATTTTCAAAATTGAAGTCAAATGGCGAAGTTGAGATTTTTGACTTCTGAAGTGCTGATCTCACTGAAATAAGCTATTTAGTCAAATCAACATCAAAAGTTGAGTCATTTGGTGAAGTTGAGATTTTTGATTTCTGAAGTGCTTATCACACTGAAATAAGCATTTTAGTCAAACCAATTTCAAAATTTGAGCCATTTGGTGAAGTTCAGAGTTTGGTCTACTGAAGAGCTAACCTGGCTGAAATAAGCATTTTATTCCAAGCAGCATGTAAAGTTAAGTCATTTGGTGAAGTTGAGATCTTAGCCTTCTGAAGTGCTTAAATTGCTGAAATAAGCATGTTCGTCAAACCAACATCAAAACTTGAGTCATTTGGTGAGGTTCAGATTTTCGTTACCTGAAGTGCTGATCTGAGTGAAATAAGCATGTTAGTCAAAACAGCATAAAAAATTAACTCATTTGGAGTAGTTCAGATTTTGGTCTTCTGAAGTGTTTATCTCACTCAAACATGCACGTTAGTCAAAACAACATCAAAAGTTGAGTCATTTGGTGAAGTCGAGGTTCTTCACTTCTGAAGTGCTTATTTCACTGGAGGAAGCCTGTTAGTCAATCCAACATCAAAATTTGAGTCATTTAGGGAAGTTCAGATATTGGTCTTCTGAAGTGCTTATCTGAGTGAAATAAGCATGTTAGTCCAAACAGCAAAAAAAAAATTAAGCCATTTGGTGAAGTTCAGATTTTGGTCTTCTGAAATGCTTATCTCACTCACTGAGCATGTCCATCATCAAAACGAGAGTCATTTGGTGAAGTTGAGATTCTTCACTTCTGCAGTGTTTATTTTACTAGAGGAAGCCTGTTAGTCAATCCAACATCAAAATTTGAGTCATTTAATGAAGTTCAGATTTTGGTCTCCTGAAGCCCTTGTCTCAGTGAAATAAGCATGTTGTCAAAACAGCATAAAAAGTTGAGTGTCTTGT
>NW_025968639.1:14435-17215 GCF_021869965.1 Rhincodon typus | reverse complement strand
TGAAATAAGCACGTTAGTCAAAACAACATCAAAAGTTGAGTCATTTGATGAAGTTGAGATTTTTGACTTCGGAAATGCTTGTCTCACTCAAATAAGCATGTTAGTCGAACCAACATCAAAATTTGAGTCATTTAGGGAAGTTCAGATATTGGTCTTCTGAAGTGCTTATCTGCGTGAAATAGCATGGTAGTCAAAACGGCATCAACATTGAAGTCATTTGTTGAAGTTGAGATTTTTGGCTTCTGAGGGGCTTAACTCGCTGAAATAAACATTTTAATTTAACCAGCACCAAAAGTTAGATCATCTGTTGAAGGTGAGATTTTAATCTTCTGATATGCTTATCTCGCTGAAATAATCACGTTAGTCAAAACAACATTAAAAGTTGAGTCATTTAGTGAAGTTGAGATTTTTGATTTCTGAAGTGCTTATCTCACTGAAATAAGCATGTTCGTCAAACCAACATCAAAACTTGAATAATTTGGCGAAGTATAGATTTTGGTCTTCTGAAGTGCTTATCTGAGTGAAATAAGCATGTTAGTCAAAACGGCATCAACATTGAAGTCATCATCAGCATCAAAAGTTGCGTCCTTTGGTGAAGTTGAGATTTTAGTCTTCTGAAGTGCTCACCTCGCAGAAATACGCATTTTAGTTCAACGAGAATCAAAAATCAAGTCATTTGGTGAAGTTCAGATTTTTGGCTTCTGAGGTGCTTTACTCGCCGAAATAAGCATTTTATTTTAACCAGCATCAAAAGTTAGGTCATTTGGTGAAGTTGAGATTTTGCTATTCTGATATTCTTACCTCGCTGAAATAAGCACGTTAGTCAAAGCAACATCAAAAGTTGAGTCATTTGGAGAAGTTCAGATTTTCGTCTTCTGAAGTGCTTAACTCGCTGAAATAAGCATTTTAGTCTGACCAACATCCAAAATCAAGTCATTTGTTGAAGTTGCTGGTATTGGTCATCTGAAGTGCTTATCTGAGTGAAATTAGCATGTTAGTCAAAACAGCACCAAAAATTAAGTCATTTGGTGAAGTTGAGATTTTTGACTTCTGAAATGATTATCTCTCTGAAGTAAGCAATTCAGCCAAACCAGCATCTAAAGTTAGACCATTTGCTGAAGGTGTTCTGATAAGCTTATCTCGCTGAAATAAGCACGTTTGTCCAAACAACATCAAAAGTTGAGTCTTTTGGTGACGTTGAGATTTTTGACTTCTGAAGTGCTTATCTGACTCGAATAAGCAAGTTAGTCAAACCAACGTCAAAAATTGTGTCATAGGGTGAAGTTCATGTTTTGTTCTTGTGAAGTGCTTAACTCGCTGAAATAAGCATTTTAATCCAACCAGCATCAAAAGTTGAGTCATTTGGTGAAGATGAGATTTTAGCCTTTTGAAGTGCTTAACTCGCTGAAATAAGCATGTTAGTCAAAACAACATCAAAAATTGAGTCGTTTGGTGCAGTTCAATTTTAGTCTTCTGAAGTGCTTAACACGCTGAAAATAAGCAAATTAGTCTAACCAGCATCAGAAATCACGTCATTTGGCGAAGTTGATATTTTGGTCTTCTGAGGTGCTAATCTATCTGAAATAAGCACGTTGGTCAAAACAAAATCAAAAGTTGAGTCACTTGGTGAAGTTGAGATTTTTGACTTCTGAAGAGCTGATCTCACTTAAATAAGCATGTTCGTCAAACCAACATCAAAAGTTGAGTCATTTGGTGGACTTCATATTTTGTTCTTGTGAAGTGTTTAACTCGATGAAATAAGTGTTTTAATCCAACCAGCATCAAAATTTAAGTCATTTGGTGAAGTTGAGATTTTTGCCTTCTGATGTGCTGAACTCGCTGAAGTAAGCATGTTAGTCAAAACATCATCAAATGTTGAGTCATTTGGTTACGTTCTGATTTTTGACTTCTGAAGTGCTTATTTCACTCAAATAAGCATGTTAAAAAATTGTGTCATTTGGTGAAGTTGAGATTTTGATCTTCTGAACTGCTTATCTCACTCAAGTAAGCATATCATTCAAACTAACATCAGAATGTAACTTTTTTGGTGAAGTTGAGATTTTTGACTTCTGAATCGCTTATCTCACTGAAATAAGCATTTAAGTCGAACCAGCATCAAAAGTTAGGTCATTTGGTGAAGTTGTGGATTCGGACTTCTGATATGCTTATATCGCTGAAATAAGCACGTTAGTCAAAACAACATCAAAAGTTGAGTCATTTGGTGAAGTTCAGGTATTGGTCATCTGGAGTGCTTATCTGAGTGAAATAAGCATGTTAGTCAAAACAGCACCAAATATTAAGTCATTTGGTGAAGTTGAGATTTTGGACTTCTGAAGTGCTTATCTCACTCAAGTAAGCATGATAGTTAAACCAACTTCGAAATTTGTGTCATTTGGTGACGTTCAGATTTTAGTCTTCTGAAGTGCTTAAAAGGTAAGACATTTGGTGCAGTTGAGAGTTTAATCTTCTGAGATAAAAGTTGAGTCATTTCTTGAAGTTGAGACACTTGAATTCTGAAGTGCTAATCTGACTCAAATAAGCATGTTAGTCAAACCAAAATCAAAACTTGACTCATTTGGTGAAGTTAAGATTTTTGGCTTCGGAGGTGCTTATCTCAATTACATAAGCATGATCGTCAAATGAGCATCAAACGTTGACTCATTTGGTGAAGTTTACATTTTGCTCTTCTGATTCTCATAGCTAGCTGAAATAAGCACGTTAGTCAAAACAACTTCAAAATTTTAGTCATTTGGTGAAGTTCAGATTTTACTCTTCTGAAG
>NW_025968639.1:13788-14425 GCF_021869965.1 Rhincodon typus | reverse complement strand
ATCATCTGAAGTGCTTATCTTAATTAAATAAGCATGTCATTCAATCTCACATCAGAAAGTAACATTTTTTGGTGAAGTTGATATATTGGTCTTCTGATGTGCTTATCTGAGTGAAATACGCATGTTAGTCAAACCAGCATCAAAAGTTAGGTCGTTTGGTGAAGGTGAGGATTTGGTCTTCTGAAGTGCTTATCTCACTCAAATAAGCATGTTGGTCAAACCAACATCAAAACTTGAGTCATTTGGTGAAGTTGAGATTTTTGCCTTCTGAAGTGCTTAACTCGCTGAAATAAGCATTTTAGTGTAAGCAACATCAAAAATCAAACCATTTGGTGAAGTTGCTGGTATTGGTCATCTGAAGTGCTTATCTGAGTGAAATAAGCATGTTAGTCAAAACAACACCAAAAATTAAGTCATTTGGTGAAGTTGAGATTTTTGACTTCTGAAGTCCTTATGTCACTCAAGTAAACAGGTTAGTCAATCCAACTTCAAAGATTGTGTCATTTGGTTCAGTTCAGATTTTAGTCTTCTGAACGGTTTAACTCGCTGAAATAAGCATTTTAATCCAACCAGCATCAAAAATTAAGTCTTTTGGTGAAATTAAGGTTTTAGTCTTCTGAAGTGCTTATCTCAATGA
>NW_025968639.1:12620-13778 GCF_021869965.1 Rhincodon typus | reverse complement strand
AACTCTCTGAAATAAGCACGTTAGTCAAAACAACATCAAAAGTTGAGTCATTTGGTGAAGTTGAGATTTTGATCTTCTGAAGTGCTTATCTCAATGAAATAAGCATGTCATTCAAACTGACATCAGAACCTAACTTTTTTGGTGAAGTTGAGATTTTTGACTTCTGATTTGCTTATCTTGCTGAAATAAACATTTAAGTCGAACCAGCATCAAAAGTTAGGTCATTTGCTGAAGTTGAGGATTTGGTCTTCTGATATGCTTATCTCGCTGAAATAAGCACATTAGTCAAAACAACATCAAAAGTTGAGTCAACAAGGAGCAGAGCTGGAGGAACAGAGCAGGCCAAGCTGCATCATAGGAGAAAAAAGGCTGTTTCGGGCCTGATCCTTTCTGATGAAGGGTCTCGGCCCGAAACGTCAGCCTTTCTGCTGCTATGATGCTGCTTGGCCTGCTGTGTGCATCCATCTCTGCACCTTGTTGTTTCGGATTCTCCAGCATCTGCAGTTCCTACTATCGCTGATTCAAAAGTTGAGTAATTTGGTGAAGTTGAGATTTTTGACTTCTGAAGTGCTTATCTCACTCAAGTAAGCACCTTAGTCAAACCAACATCAAAATTGAGTCATTTTGTGAAGTTGAGATTTTGGTCTTCTGAAGTGCTTAATTCGCTGAAATAAGCATGTTAGTCGAAACCACATCAAAAGTTGAGTCTTTTGGTGACGTTGTAATTTTTGACGTCTGAAGTGCTTATCTCACTCAAGTAAGCATGTTAGTCCAACCAACGTCAAAAATTGTGTCATTCGGTGAAGTTCAGATTTTTGGCTTCTGAACTGCTTAACTCGCTGAAATAAGCATTTTAGTGTAAATCGCATCAAAAATTAAGTCATTTGGTGAAGTTCAGATTTTTGGCTTCGGCGGTGGCTATCTCACTTAAGTAAGCATGTTAGTCAAACCAGCATCACAAATTGTGCCACTTGGTGAAATTGATATTTTAGCCTTCTGAGGTGCTTAACTCGGTGAAATAAGCATGATAGTCAAACAAGCATCAAAAGTTGATTCATTTGGTGAAGTTGACATTTTGCTCTTCTGATATTCATATCTCGCTAAAATAAGTATTTTAGTCTAACCAACATAAAAAATCAAGTCATTTGGTGAAGTTGA
>NW_025968639.1:12342-12610 GCF_021869965.1 Rhincodon typus | reverse complement strand
CTTACCGACATCAAAAATCAAGTCATTTGTTGAAGTTGAGGTATTGGTCATCTGCAATGCTTATCTGAGTGACATAAACCTGTCAGTCAAAACATCATCAAAAATTAAGTCATTTGGTTAATTTGAGATTTTTGACTTCTGAAGTGCATATCTCAATGAAATAAGCACTTCAGTCAATTCAGCATCAAAAGTTAGGTCATTTGGTGAAGTTGAGATTTTGCTCTTCTGAAGTGTTTAACTCGCTGAAATAAGCATTTTAATCCAACCA
>NW_025968639.1:11834-12332 GCF_021869965.1 Rhincodon typus | reverse complement strand
AAATAATCATTATAGTCGAAACAACATCAAAAATCAAGTCATTTGGTGAATTTGAGGTATTAATCATTTGAACTGCTTATCTGAGTGAAATAAACATGTAAGTCAAAACAGCACCAAAAATTGAGTCATTTGGTGAAGTTGAGATTTTTGACTTCTGAAGTGCTTATCTGACTGAAATAAGCATTTCGGTCAAACCAGCATCAATTGTTATGTCATTTGGTAAAGTTGAGGATTTGGTCTTCTGATATGCTTATCTCACTCAAATGAGCACGTGAGTCAAAACAACATCAAAAGTTGAGTCATTTGGTGATGTTGAGATTTTTGACTTCTGAAGTGATTATCTCACTCAAAAAAGCATGTTAGTCAAACCAACATCAAAAAAATTGTGTCATTTTATGAAGTTCAGATTTTAACTTTCTGAAGTGCTTATCGAAATGAAATAAGCATGTCGTTCAAACTAACATCAGAAATCAAGTCATTTGGTTTCTGAAGTGCTTA
>NW_025968639.1:1313-11824 GCF_021869965.1 Rhincodon typus | reverse complement strand
TTTTAGTCTTTCGAAGTGCTTAACTCACTGAAATAAGCATTTTAGTGTAACCAGCATCTGAAATCAAGTCATTTGGAGAAGTTGAGGTTTTTGGCTTCTGTGGAGCTTATCTCTGAAAAATAAGCGTGCTCGTCAAAACAGCATCAAAAGGTGAGTCATTTGGTGAAGTTGAGATTTTGATCTTCTGAAGTGATTATCTCAATGAAATAAGCATGTCATTCGATCTAACATCATGAACTAACTCATTTGGTGAAGGTGAGATGTTGGACTTCGGAAGTGTTTATCTGAGTGAAATAAGCATGTTAGTCAAAACAGCATCAAAAATTAAGTCATTTGGTGAAGTTGAGATTTTTGAGTTCTGCAGTGCTTATCTCACTTTCATAACCATGTTAGTCGAACCAGCATCAAAATTTAGGTCATTTGGTGAAGTTGAGGTTTTGGTCTTCGAAAGAGCTTATCTCGCTGAAATAAGCACGTTAGTCAAAATAACATCAAAACTTGAGTGATTGGTGAAGTTGAGATTTTTGACTTCTGAAGTGCTTATCTCACTCAAATAACCATGTTAGTCAAACCAACATCAAAATTTATGTCGTTTGGTGAAGTTCAGATTTTAGTCTTTCGAAGTGCTTTACTCACTGAAATAAGCATTTCAGTGTAACCAGCATCTGAAATCAAGTCATTTGGAGAAGCTGAAGTTTTTGGCTTCTGTGGTGCTTATCTCAGAAAAATAAGCATGTTCATCAAAACAGCATCAAAAGGTGAGTCATTTGGTGAAGTTGAGAGTTTAATCTTCTGATATGCTTATCTCGCTGAAATGAGCACGTTAGTCAAAACAACATCAAAATTTGAGTCATTTGGTGATGTTGAGATTTTTGACTTCTGAAGTGCTTATCTCACATTGCAAGCATTTTAGTCTAACCAACACCAAAACTTGAGTCATTTGCTGAAGTTCTTATTTCGACCTTCTGAAGTGCATATCTCACTCAAATATGCATGTTAATCAAGACAACAACATAAGTTGAGTCATTTGGTGAAGTCGAGATTCTTCACTTCTGAAGAGCTTATTTCACTGGATGAAACCTGTTAGTCAATCCAACATCAAACTTTAAGACATTTAGTGAAGTTCAGATTTTGTTCTTCTGTCGTGCTTATCTCACTGAAATAAGCATGTTGTCAAAACAGCATTAAATGTTGAGGGTCTTGTTGAAGTTGAGATTTTGAACTGCTGCTATGTTTATCTCGCTGAAATAAGGACGTTCGTGAAAAGAATATCAAAAGCTTATCTCACTGAAATGAGCGTGTTAGACAAACTAACATCAAAAATTGAGTCATCCGGTGAAGTTCAGATTTTTGACTTCTGAAATGCTTATCTGAATCAAATAAGCATGTTAGTCAAACCATCATCAAAGCTAGAGTCATTTGGTGGAGCTCACGTTTTGGTGTTCTGAAGAGCTTAACTCGCAGAAATAAGCATTTTAAACCAACAGCATCAAGAGTTGCGCCATTTGGTGAAGTTTTATTTTCACCTTCTGAAGTGCTTAACTCGCGGAAATAAGCATGTCAGTCAAAACAACATGAAACGTTAAGTCTTTTGGTGAAATCGAGATTCTTCACTTCGTAAGTGCTTATTTCACTGGAAGAAGCCTGTTAAGCAATCCAACATCAAATTTGATTCATTTAGTGAAGTTCAGATTTTGGTCTTCTGAAGTGCTTGTCTCATTGAAGTAAGCATGTCGTCAAAACAGCGTAAAAAGTTGAGTGTCTTGTTGAAGTTGAGATTTCGGTCTTCTGTTATACTTATCTCGCTGAAATAAGCACGTGAGTCAAAACAACATCAAAAGTTGTGTCATTTGGTGAAGTTGAGATTTTGATCTTCTGAAGTGCTTATCTCAATGAAATAAGCATGTCATTCAAACCAGAATTAAAAACTAACTCATTTGGTGAAGTTCAGATATTAGTCTTCTGATATGCTGATTTGAGGGAAATAAGCATGTTCGGCAAAACAGCATGAAAAATTAAGTAATTTGTCGACGTCGAGATATTTGACTTCTGAAGTGCTTAAATCGCTGAAATGATCATGTCAGTCAAACCAACAGGAAAACGTGAGTTATTTGCTGAAGTTCAGATTTTGGTCTTCTGAAGTGCCTATCCCACTGAAATAAGACCGTTAGTCAAAACAGCATTAAAAAATATAGTCATTTGATGAAGTTGAGATTTTTGAGTTCTGATTTGCTTATCTCACTCAAGTCAGCATGTTAGTCTAACTAACACCAAAACTTGAGTCATTTGGTGAAGTTCCTATTTTGGCCTTCTCAAGTGCTTCTCTCACTCAAATATGCATGTCACTCAAAACAACATTATAATTTTAATCGGTTGGTGAAGTCGATATTCTTCGGTTCTGAAGTGCTTATTTCACTGGAAGAAGCCTGTTAGTCAATCCAACATCAAAATTTGAGTCATTTAGTGAAGTTCAGATTTTGGTCTTCTGAAGTGCTTTTCCCACTGAAATAAGCATGTTAGACTAAACAGCCTCAAAAGCTGAGTGTCTTGTTGAAGTTGAGATTTTGTTATTCTGCTATGCTTATCTCGCTGAAATAAGCACGTTAGCCGAAACAACATCAAAAGTTGTGTCATTTGGTGAAGTTGAGATATTGATCTTCTGAAGTGCTTAACTCGCTAAAATGAGCATGTTAGTCAAAATAACATCAAAAATTGAGTCATTTGGAGAAGTTCAGGTTTTTGTCTTCTGAAGTGCTGATCTCGCTGAAATAAGCATTTTAATCCAACAAGAATTAAAAATTAAATCATTTAGTGAAGTTGAGATTTTTGCCTTCTGAACTGCTTAACTCGCTGAAATAAGAATTTTAATCCAACCAGCATGAAAAGTTAAGTCATTTGGTGAAGTTGAGATTTTGGTCTTCTGAAGTGCTTATTTGAGTGAAATAAGTATGGTAGTCAAAACAGCATCAATATTGAAGTCATTTGTTGAAGTTGAGACTTTTGGCTTCTGAGGGGCTGAACTCGCTGAAATAAACATTTTAATTTAACCAGCATCAAAAGTTAGATCATCTGTTGAAGGTGAGATTTTAATCTTCTGATATGCTTATCTCGCTGAAATAATCACGTTAGTCAAAACAACATTAAAAGTTGAGTCATTTCGTGAAGTTGAGATTTTTGATTTCTGAAGTGCTTATCTCACTGAAATAAGCATGTTCGTCAAACGAACAGCAAAACTTGAATAATTCGGTGAAGTTCAGGTTTTGGTCTTCTGAAGTGCTTATCTGAGTGAAATAAGCATGTTAGTCAAAACGGCATCAACATTGAAGTCATTTGGTGAAGATTAGATTTTTGTCTTCTGAAGTGCTTATCTCACTGAAATAAGCATTTTAGTCAAATCAGCATCAAAAGTTACGTCCTTTGCTGAAGTTGAGATTTTAGTCTTCTGATATGCTGATTTTGCTGAAATAAGCATCTTATTCAAACCAGCATCAAAAGTTGAATGAATTGGTGAAATTGAGATTTTGGTCTTCTGATATGCTTATCTCGCTGAAATAAGCACGTTATTCAAAACAACATCAAAAGTTGAGTAATTTGGTGAAGTTGCGACTTTGATCTTCTGAAGTGCTTAACTCCGCTGAAATAAACATGTTAGTCAAACGAGCATAAAAAATTGTGTCATTTGATGAAATTCAGATTTTAGTCGTCTGAAGTGCTTACCTCACAGAAATAAGCATTTTAGTTTAACGAGAATCAAAAATCTAGTCATTTGGTGAAGTTCAGATTTTTGGCTTCTGAGGTGCTTTACTCGCTGAAATAAGCATTTTATTTTAACCAGCATCAAAAGTTAGGTCATTTGGTGAAGTTGAGATTTTAGTCTTCTGATATGTTTATCTCGCTGAAATAAGCACGTTAGTCAAAACAACATCAAATATTGAGTCATTTGGTGAAGTTGAGATTTTTGATTTCTGAAGTACTTATCTCACTGAAATAATCATGTTAGTCAAACCAACATCAAAACTTGAGTCATTTGGTGATGTTCATATTTTGGTCTACTGAAGAGCTTAACTCGCTGAAATAAGCATTTTATTTCAACCAGCATCAAAAGTTGAGTCATTTGGTGAAGTTGAGGTCTTAGCCTTCTGAAGTGCTTAAATCGCTGAAATAAGCATGTTAGTCAAACCAACATCCAAACTTGAGTCATTTGTTGAAGTTCACATTTTGGTCTTCTTTTGTGCTTATCTGAGTGAAATAAGCATGTGAGTCAAAACAGCATCAACATTGAAGTCATTTGGTGAAGATGAGATTTTGGTCTTCTCTAGTGCTTATCTCACTCAAATATGCATGTTACTCAAAACAACATCAAAACTTGAGTCATTTGGTGAAGTCGAGATCCTTCGCTTCTGAAGTGTTTATTTCACTGGAGGAAACCTGTTAGTCAATCCAACATCAAAATTTGAGTCATTTAGTGAAGTTCAGTTTGTGGTCTTCTGAAGTGCTTTTCCCACTGAAATAAAAGTGTTATTCAAAACAGCTTCAAAATTTCAGTGTCTTGTTGAAGTTGAGATTTTGGCCTTCTGAAGTGCTTGACTCGCTGAAATGAGCATGTTAGTCAAACTAACATCAAAAATTGAGTAATGTGGTGAAGTTCAGATTTTTGGATCCTGAGGTGCTTAACTCGCTGAAATAAGCATTTTAATTTAATCAACATCAAAAGTTAGGTCATCTGGTGAAGGTCAGATTTTAATCTTGTGATATGCTAATCTCGCTGAAATACGCACGTTAGTCAAAACAACATCAAAAATTGAGTCATTTGGTGAAGTTGGGATTTTGATCTTCTGACGTGCTTATCTCAAAGAAATCAACATGTCTTTCAAACCAACATAAAAAACCAACTCATTTGGTGAAGTTGAGATATTGGTCTTCCGATGTGATTATCTGAATGAAATAAGCGTGTTAGTCAAAACAGCATCAATAATTAAGCCATTCTGATGAATTTGAGATTTTTGGATTTTTAAGTGCTTATCTCACTCAAATAAGCATGTTAGTCAAACAAACATTGAAACTTGACTCATTTTGTGAAGTTCAGACTTTGGACTTCTGAAGTGCTTAACTCGCGGAAATAAGCATGTTAGTCAAAACAACATCAAAAGTTGAGTCATTTGGTGAAGTCGAGATTCTTCACTTCTGAAGTGCTTATTTCACTGGAGGAAGCCTGTTAGTCAATCCAACATCCAAATTTCAGTCATTTAGTGAAGTTCAGATTTTGGTCTTCTGTAGTGTTTATCTCACTGAAATATGCATGTTAGTCGAAACAGCATCAACATTGAAGTCATTTGGTGAAGTTGAGATTTTTGGCTTCTTTAAGGGCTTAACTCACTGAAATAAACATTTTAATTTAACCAGCATCAAAAGTTAGATCATCTGGTGAAGGTGAGATTTTAGTCTTCTGATTTGCTTATCTCGCTAAAATAAGCACGTCAGTCAAAACAATGTTAAAATTTGCGTTATTTGGTGGAGTTGAGATTTTTGATTTCTGAAGTGCTTATCTCACTGAAATAAGCGTGCTCGTCAAACCAACATCAAAAGTTGCGTCATTTGGTGAAGTTGAGATTTTGGTCTACTGAACTGCTTCAATCGCTGAAATAAACATGTTAGTCAAACCAACATCAAAACTTAAGTCATTTGGTAAAGTTCAGATTTTGGTTTTCTGAAGTGCTTATCTTACTGAAATAAGCATGTTCGTCAAACGAACATAAAAACATGTGTCAATTATTGAAGTTCAGATTTTGGTCTTCTGCAGTGCTTTTCCTACTGAAATAAGCCTGTTCGTCATAAACAGCATCCAAAGCTGAGTGTCTGGTTGAAGTTGAGATTTTGGTCTTCTGTTATGCTTATCTCGCTGAAATAAGCACGCTAGTCAAAACAACATCAAAAGTTGTGGCATTTGGTGAAGTTGAGATATCGATCTTCTGAAGTGCTTAACTCGCTGTAACGAGCATGTTAGTCAAACTTATATCAAAAATTGAGACATTTGGTGAACTTCAGATTTTTGTCTTCTGAAGTGCTGGTCTCTCTGAAATAAGAATTTTAATCCAACCAGCATCAAAAATTATGTCATTTGGTGAAGTTGAGACTTTTGCCTTCTGAAGTGATTATCTCACTCAAATAAGCATGTAAGTCAAACCAACATCAAAACTTGAATCATTTAGTGAAGTTCAGATTTTGGTCTTCTGAAGTGCTTACCTCGCTGAAATAAGCATTTTAATTCAACCAGCATTAAAAATTAAGTCATTTGGTAAAGTTGAGATTTTTGCCTTCTGAAGTGTTTATCTCAATCAAATAAGCATGTCAGTCAACATAACATTAAAATTAAGTCATTTGGTGAAGTTCAGATTTTTGTCTTCTCAAGTGCTTAACTCACTGAAAAATAACATTTTAGTCTAACCAGCAACAAAAATCAAGTCATTTAATGAATTTCAGATTTTTGACTTCAGTAGTGCTCATCTCACTGAAATAAGCATGCGAGTCAAACCAGCATCAAAGGTTATTTCCTTTGGTGAAGTTGAGATTTTAGTCTTCTGATGTGCTTATCTCGCTGAAATAATCACGTCAGTCAAAACAACATCAAAAGTTGAGTCAGTTGGTGAAGTTGAGATTTTTGACTTCTGTAGTTGCTTATCTCACTCAAATAGCATGTTAGTCAAACAAACATCATAACTTTAGTCATTTTGTAAAGTTCAGGTTTTGGTTTACAGAAGTGTTTAACTCGCTGAAATAAGCATTGTAATCCAACCAGCATCAAAAGTTGAGTCATTTGATGAAGTTGATATTTTAGCCTTCTGAAGTGCGTAACTCGTTGAAATAAGCATGTTAGAGAAAACAACATTGAAAGTTGCGTCATTTGGTGAAGTTGAGATTTTGATCTTCTGAAGGGTTTATCTCAATGAAATAAGCATGTTATTCAAACCAACATCAAAACTTCAGTCATTTGGTGAAGTTCAGATTTTGGTCTTCTGAAGTGCCTGTCTGAGTGAAATAAGGATGTTATTCAAAACAGCATTTAAAAAAATGTCATTTGGTGAAGTTGAGATTTTTGAACTATGAAGTGCTTATCTCACTGAAATAAGCAGTTTCGTCAAACCAGCATCACAAGTTGTGTGTTCTGGTGAGGTTGCGATTTTGGTGTCCCGATATGCTTATCTAACTGAAATAAGCACGTTAGTCTGACCAAGATCAAAACTTGAGTCACTTTGGTGAAGTTCAGATTTTGGTTTACTGAAAGGCTTATCTCACTCACATATGCAAATTACTCAAAACAACGTTATAATTTGAGTCATTTGGTGAAGTCGAGATTCGTCACTTTTGAAGTGCTTATTTCACTGGCGGAAGCCTGTCAGTCAATCCAACATCAAAATTTGATTCATTTGGTGAAGTTCAGTTTTTGGTTTACCTAAGTGCTTATCTTGCTGAAATAAGCCCGTTAGTCAAAACAACATCAAAAGTTGAGTCATTTGGCGAAGTTTAGATTTCTGATTTCTGACGTGCTTATCTCACTCCAATGTGCATGTTAGTCAAAACAACATCAAAAGTTGAGTCATTTGGTGAAGTTGAGATTTTGATCTTCTGACGTGCTTATCTCAAAGAAATCAACATGTCACTCAAACCAACATCAAAAACCAAATCATTTGGTGAAGTTGAGATATTGGTCTGCCGATGTGATTATCTGAGTGAAATAAGTGTGCGAATCAAAACAGCATCAATAATTAAGTCATTTGTTGACGTTGAGATTTTTGACATCTGAAGTGCTTAAATCGCTGAAATAAGCATGTTAGTCAAACCGACATCAAAACTTGAGTCATTTGGTGACGTTCAGATTTTGGTCTTATGATATGCTAATCTAACTGAAATAAGCACGTTAGTCAAAAAAACATCAAAAATTGAGTCATTTGGTGAATTTGAGATTTTTGCCTTCTGAAATGCTTAACTCGCTGAAATAAGCATTTCATTCAAACCAACATCAAAAACCAACTCATTTGGTGAAGTTGAGATATTGGTCTTCCGATGTGATTATCGGAACGAAAGAAGCGTGTTAATCAAAACAGCATCAATAATTAAGTCATTTGATGAAGTTGCGATTTTTGAAATCTGAAGAGCTTATCTCACACAAATAAGCATGTTAATAAAATAAACATCGAAACTTGAGTCATTTTGTGAAGTTCAGGTTTTGGACTTCTGAAGTGCTTAACACGCTGAAAGAAGAATTTTAATCCAAACAGAATCAAAAGTTGAGTCATTTGGTGATTTTGAGATTTTCGCCCTCTGAAGTGCTGAAATCGTTGAAATAAGCACGTTAGTCAATCCAGCATCAATAGTTGAGTCAGGTGGTGAAGTTGAGATGTTGATCTTCTGAAGTGCTGATCTCAATGAAATAAGCATGTCATTCAAACCAACATCAAAAACTAACTCATTTGATGAAACGAGATATTGGCCTTCTGAAGTGCTGATCTCAACGAAATAAACATGTCATTCAAACTAACATCAAAAACTAACTCATTTGAAGAAACGACATGTTGGTCTTCTGAAGTGCTTATCTGAGTGAAATAAGCATGTCAATCAAAACAGCATCAAAAATTAATTCAGAAGGTGATGTTGAGATTCTTGTCTTCTGAAGTGCTTAACTCGCTGAAATAAACATGTTTGTAAAAACAATATCAAAAGTTGAGTCACTTGGTGAAGTTGAGATTTTTGACTTCTGAGGTCCTCAACTCGCTGAAATAAGCATGTTAGTCAAACCAACATCAAAAACTTGAGTCATTTGGTGAAGTTCAGATTTTGGTTTTCTGAAGTGCTTATCTTATTGAAATAAACATGCTCATCAAAACAGCATTAAAAATTAAGTCATTTGTTGAAGTTGAGATATTTGACTTCTGAAGTGCTTATCTCACTGAAATAAGCACGTTAGTCGCACCAGCATCAAAAATTATGTCATTTGGTGAAGGTGAGATTTCTGACTTCTGAAATGCTTATCTCGCTGAAATAAGCATTTCAAACCAACCAGCATCAAAATTAATGTCATTTGGTGAAGGTGAGATATTTGACTTCTGAAGTGCTTATCTCACTGAAAAAATCATGTGAGTTAAACGAGCATAAAAAATTGTGTCATTTGACTAAGTCCAGATTTTAATCTTATGAAGTGCTTAACTCGCATAAATTAGCATTTTATTCTAACCAGTTTCAAGAATCAAGTCATTTCTTGAAGTTCAGATTTTTGGCTTCTGAGGTGCTTAACTCGCTGAAAGAAACATTTTAATTTAGCCAGCATCAAAAGTTTGGTCATCTGGTGAAGGTGAGATTTTAGTCTTCTGATATGCTTATCTCGCTGAAATATGCACGTTTGTCAAAACAACATCAAAAGTTGATTCATTTGGTGATATTGAGATTTTTGATTTTGAAGTGCTCATTTCACTGAAATAAGCATTTTCGTGAAGACAAAATGAAAACTTGAGTCATTTGGTGAAGTTCAGATTTTGGTCTTCTGAAGTGTGTATCTGAGTGAAATGAGCAAATTATTCAAAAGAGCATAAAAAAGTTAAGTCATTTGGTGAAGTTGAGATTTTAGATTTCGGAAGTGTTTATTTCACTGAAATAAGCGTTTTAGTCAAACCAACATGACAAGTTAAGTGTTTTGGTGAATCTGCGCTTTTGGTCTTCCAATATGCTTATCGAACTGAAATAAGCACGTTAGTCAAAACAACATCAAAAATTGAGACATTTGGTAAAGTTCAGATTTATGTCCACTGAAGTGATTAACTCGCTGAAATAAGAATTTCAATCCAACCAGCATCAAAAATTAAGTCATTTGGTGAAGTTGAGATATTGGTCTTCTGAAGTGCTTATCTCACTGAAATAAGCATGTTAGTCAAACCAACATCAAAACTTGAGTCATTTGGTGAAGTTCAGATTTTGGTTTACTGAAAGGCTTATCTCACTCAAATATGCATATTACTCAAAACAACATCATAATTTGAGTCATTTGGTGAAGTCGAGATTCGTCACTTTTGAAGTGCTTATTTCACTGGCGGAAGCCTGTTAGTCAAACCAACATCAACATTTGACTCAATTGGTGAAGTTCAGTTTTAGGTTAACCTAAGTGCTTATTTGGCTGAAATAAGCACGTTCGACAAAACAACTTCAAAAGTTGAGTCATTTGGAGAAGTTTAGATTTTTGATTTCTGACGTGCTTATCTCACTTAAAAAAGCATGTTAATCAAAACAACATCAAAGCTTGAGTCATTTGGTGAAGTTCAGATTTTGGTCTACTGAAGAGCTGAACTCGCTGAAATAAGCATTTTATTCCAACGAGCATCAAAAGTCGAGTCATTTGGTGAAGTTGCGAATTTAGTCTTCTGAAGTGCTTAAATCGCTGAAACAAGCATGTTAGTCAAAATATCATGAAAAATTAAGTCATTTGGTGAAGTTGAGATTTTTGCCTTAAGAAGTTATTATCTCAC
>NW_025968639.1:0-1303 GCF_021869965.1 Rhincodon typus | reverse complement strand
GAGTGTTTTGATGAAGTTGCGAATTTGGTCTTCTGATATGCTTATCTGACTGAAATAAGCACGTTAATCAAAAGAATTTCAAAAATTGAGTCATTTGGCGAAGTTCGTTTTTATGTCTAATGAAGTGCTTAACTCGCTGAAATAAGCATTTTAATCCAAACAGCATCAAAAAATAAGTCATTTTGAGAAGGTGAGATTTTTGTCTTCAGAAGTGCTCAAATGTGCATGTCAGTCAAAACAACATCAAAAGTTGAGTCATTTGGTGAAGTTGAGATTTTGATCTTCTGACGTGCTTATCTCAAAGAAATCAACATGTCATTCAAAACCACATCAAAAACCAACTCATTTGGTGACATTGAGATATTGGTCTTCCGATGTGATGATCTGAGTGAAATAAGTGTGTTAGTCAAAACAGCATCAATAATTAAGTCATTTGATGAAGCTGAGATTTTTGAATTCGGAAGCGCTTATCTCACTCAAATAAGCATGTTAGTCAAACAAAACATCGAAACTTGAGTCATTTTGTGAAGTTCAGATTTAGGACTTCTGAAGTGCTTAACTCACTGAAAGAAGCATTTTAATCCAACCAACATCAAAAGTTGAGTCTCTTGGTGAAGTTGAGATTTTAGCCTTCTACAGTGCTTACCTCGCTGAAATAAACATGTTAGTCAAACCAACATCAAAACTTGAGTCATTCGTCAAGTTCTTATTTTGGCCTTCTGAAGTGCTTATCTCACTCAAATATCCATATTACTCATAACAACATCATAAGTTGATTCATTTGGTGAAGTCGAGATTCTTCACGTCTGACGTGCTTATTTCACTGGTCGAAGCCTGTTAGTCAATCCAACATCAAAATTTGAGTCATTTAGCGTAGTTCTGACTTTGGTCTTCTGAAGTACTTATCTCACAGAAACAAGCATGTTGTCAAAACAGCATAAAAAGTTGAGTATCATGTTCAAGTTGAGATTTTGATCTTCTGCTATGCTTATCTTGCTGAAATAAGCACGTTAGTCAAAACAACACCAAAAGTGAGTCATTTGGTGAAGTTGAGATTTTAGTCTTCTGATATGCATATCTCGCTGAAATAAGCACGATTGTCAAAAAAAAAACATCAGAAGTTGAGTCATTTGGTGATGTTGAGATATTTGATTTCTGAAGTGCTTATCTTACCCAAAATAGCATGTTAATCAAACACCCATCAAAAAATAACTCATTTGGTGAAGTTGACGTATTGATCTTCTGAAGTGCTTATCTGAGTGAAATATGCATTTTATCAAAACAGCATCAAAAATTAAGTAAT
>NW_025968638.1:8672-22392 GCF_021869965.1 Rhincodon typus | reverse complement strand
AGATTTTGGTCTTCTGAAGTGCTTATCTCAGTGCAGTAAGCATGTTTCTCAAAACAGCATCAACATTGAAGTAATTTGGTGAAGTTGCGATTTGAGACTTCTGAAGTGCTTCTCTCACTGCAATAAGCATTTCAGTCAAATCAGCATTAAAAGTTAGGTCCTTTGGTGAAGTTGAGATTTTAGTCTTCTCATACGCTTATCTCGCTGAAGTAAGCATTTTAGTCAAACCAGCATCAAAGGTTGCGTGTCTTGGTGAAATTAGTCTAAACAACATCAGAAGTTGAATCATTGGGTGAAGATGAGATTTTGATCTTCTGAAGTGCTGAACTCGCTGAAACAAGCATTTTAATCAAACAAATATAAAAATTCTGTCATTTGATGAAGTTCAGATTTTAATCATCTGAAAAGTTTAACTTGCAGAAATAAGCATTTTAGTCTGACCAGAATAAAAAATCATGTTATTTGGTGAAGTTCAGATTTTTCGCTTCTCTGGTGCTCAACTCGCTGAAATAAGCATTTTAATTCAACCAGCATCAAAGGTTAGGTCATCTGGTGCAGGTGAGATTTTAGTCTTCTGATATGCTTATCTCGCTGAAATAAGCACGTTTGTCAAACCAACATCAAAACTTGAGTCACTTGGTGAAGTTCAGATTTTGGTCTATTGAAGAGCTTAACTCGCTGAAATGAGCATTTTATTCCAACCAGCATCAAAAGTTGAGACATTTGGTGAAGTTGAGACTTTAGCCTTCTGAAGTGCTAAAATCGCTGAAATAAGCATGTTAGTCAAACCAACATGAAAACTTGAGTCATTTAGTGAAGTTCAGATTTTGGTTTTCTGAAGTGCTTGTCTCACTGAAATCAGCAGGTTATTCAAAACAGCATTTAAAATTAATTCATTTGGTGAACATGAGGTTTTTGACTTCTGAAGTGCTTATCTCACTCAAGTAAGAATGTTAGTCTAACCAACATCAAAACTTGAGTCATTTGGTGAAGTTCATATTTTGGCCTTCTGAAGTGCTTATCTCACTCAAATATGCATGTTACTCGAAACAACATCAAAAGTTGAGTCATTTGGTGATTTCGAGATTCTTCACTTCTGAAGTGCTCATTACACTGGAAGAAGCCTGTTAGTCAATCCAACATCAAAATTTGAGTCATTTAGTGAAGTTCAGATTTTGGTCTTCTGCTATGCTTATCACGCTGAAATAAGCATGTTACTCAAAACAACATCAAATGTTGAGTCATTTGGTGAAGTCGAGATTTCTGACTATTGATGTCCTTAAGTCACTCAAATAAGTGTGTTAGTCAAAACAACATTAATAATTGGGTCATTTGGTGGATTTCAGATTTTAGTCTTCTCAAGTGCTTTACTCTCTGAAATAAGCATTTTAGTCTAACCAGCATCAAAAAATCAAAGTCATTTGATGAAGTTCAGATTTTTGACTTCTGTAGAGCTCAACTCAATGAAATAAGCATTTTTTGACTAACCAGCATCAAAAGATACGCCCGTTGGTGAAGTTGAAATTTTAGTCTTCGGATATGCTTATGTCGCTGAAATAAGCATGTTCCTCTAACCAATATCAAAACTTCAGTCATTTGGTGAACTAAAGATTTTGGTCTACTGAAGACCTTAACTCGCTGAAATAAGCATTTTATTCCAACCAGCATCAAAACTTGAGTCATTTGGTGAAGTTCAGATTTTAGCCTTCTGAAGTGCTTAAATCGCTGAAATAAACATGTTAGTCAAAACAGCATTAAAAATTAAGTCATATGGTGAAGGCGAGATTTTTGACTTCTGAAGTGCTTATCTCACTGAAATAAGCATTTAAGTCATACCAGCATGAAAAGTTGAGTGGTTTGGTGAAGTTGCGATCTTGCACTTCTGATATGCTTATCTCACCGGAAAAAACACTTCTGTCAAAACAACGTCAAAAATTGAATCATTTTTTGAAGTTCAGATTTATGTCTACTGAAGTGCTAAAGACGCTGAAGTAAACATTTTAATCCAACCAGCATCAAAAATTATGTCATTTGGTGAAGTTGAGATTTTGCCTTCTGAAGTGCTTATCTCACTCAAATAAGCATGTTCGTCAAAACAACATCTAAAGTTGAGTCATTTGGTGAAGTTGAGATTTTTGACTTCTGAAGTGTTTGTCACACTCAAATAAGCATGTTAGTCAAACCAACATCAAAACTTGAGTCATTTGCTGAAGTTCAGATTTTGGTCTTCTCAAGTGCTTAACTCACTGAAATAAGCATTTTTGGCTAACCAGCATTAAAAATTATGTCATTTGGTAAAGTTGTGATTTTTTTTTTCCTTCTGAACTGCTTAACTCGCTGACATAAGCATGTTACTCAAAACAACATCAAAAGTTGAGTCATTTGGTGCAGTTGCGATTTTTGACTTCTGAAGTGCTTATCTCACTCAAATAAGCATGTTAGTCAAAATCACATTAAAAATTGAGTCATTTGGTGAATTTCAGATTTTAGTCTTCTCAAGTGCTTTACTCACTGAAATAACCACTTTTGTTAAACCAGCATCAAAAATCAAGTCCTTTCATGAAGTTGAGATTTTTGACCGCTGTAGTGCTCATCTCACTGAAATAAGCATTTTAGTCAAACCAGCAACAAAAGTTATGCCTTTTGGTGAAGTTGAGATTTTATTCTTCTGATATGCTTATCTCGCTGAAATAAGCACGTCAGTCAAAACAACATCAAAATTTGAGCCATTTGGTGAAGTTGAGATTTTTCACTTCTGAAATGCTTCTCTCAATCAAACAAGCATGTTAGTCAAACCATCATCAAAACTATAGTCATTTGGTGAAGTTCAGGTTTTGGTTTTCTGCAGAGCTTAACTCGCTGAAATAAGTATTTTAAACCAACCAGCATCAAAAGCTGGGTCATTTGGTGAAGTTGAGATTTTAGTCTTCTGAAGTGCTTATCTCGCTGAAATAAGCAGTTTTGTGAAAACAACATCAAAATTTGAGTGATTTGGTATGTTGAGATTAATGTTTTCTGAAGTGCTTATCACACTGAAATAAGCATGTTCGTCAAAACAGCATTAAAAATTAAGTCATTTGGTGAAGGTGAGATTTGTGACTTCTGAAGTGCTTATCTCACTCAAACAAGCATGATAGTCTAACCAACATCAAAACTTGAGTCATTTGTTGAAATTCAGATTTTGGTCTTCTGAAGTGCTTTTCTGAGTGAAATAAGCATGTTAGTCAAAACAGCATAAAAAATAAAGTCATTTGGTGAATTTGAGACTTTTGACTTCTGAAGTGCTTATCTCACTGAAATAAGCATTTCAGTCCTACCAGCATCAAAAGTTGGGTGTTTTCGTGAAGTTGCGTTTCTGGTCTTCAGATATGCTTATCCAACGGAAAAAAGCACTTCTGTCAAAACAACATCAAAAATTGTGTCATTTGGTGAAGTTCAGATTTATGTCTGCTGAAGTGCTAAACTCGCTGAAATGAGCATTTTAATCCAACGAGCATCAACAATTAAGTCATTTGGAGAAGATGAGATTTTTGCCTTCAGAAGTTCTTATCTCACTCAAATATGTACGTTAGTCAAAACAACATCAAAAGTTGAGTCATTTGTTGAAGTCGCGATTTTTCACTTCTAAAGTGCTTATTTCACTGGAGGAAGCCTGTTAGTCAATCGAACATCAAAATTTGAGTCATTTAGTGATGTTCAAATTGTGGTCGTCTGCAGTGCTTATCTCACTGAAATAAGCATGTTCGTCAAAACATCATCAAAAGTTGTGTCATTTGTTGAAGCTGAGATTTTGATCTTCTGAAGTGCTTAGTTCGCTGAAAAGAGCATGTTAGTCAAACTAACATCAAAAATTGAGTCATTCGGTGAAGTTGAGATCGCACTGAGAGGATGCTGTATTTTTGAAGAGTCAGTATTGAGGAAGTGCTGCATTGTCGGAGAGTCAGTATTAAGAGAGTACAGCACTGCTGGACGGTCAATTTGAGGATTTGCTATGCTGTCGGAGGGTCAATAATGATGGAATTCTGCACTGTCAGGGGGTTAAAATTAAGGGAGAGCTGCAGTTTCAGAGGGTTAATGTTGACGGGGATGTAAAGTGGTGATGGCTAAGTGGTAAGTCATGCTACACTATTGAAGGGTCAGCACTGAGAGAAAGCCACCCTCTCAGAAGGTCAATATTAAGGGAGAGCTTCACTGTCAGGAGTTCAATAGTAAGAGAGTGCTCCAGCATTGAGTCTCAATATTAAGTGACTGCTACACTGTCAGAGGGTCAATTATGAGTGGGTGCTGAAGTGTTGCAAAGTAAGTACGGAGGGGAGTGCTGCATTGTCATTGTCATCACCGTCGGAAGGCCAATTTTCAGGGAATGCTGCACTGTCAGAGGGTCAATATTAAGGGTGTGCTACACTGTCAGACAGTCACTGATGAGCTAGTGATGCACTGTGTGGAGTCATTACTGATGGAAACTGCCCTGTCAGAGGGTCAACAGTAAGAGTGTGCCAGAGGGTCAGTGCTGAGGAATTACAGCACTGAGAGACGGTCAGCACTCCCTCAGTCCGACTCTCCGACAGATTAGCTACTCCCTCAGATTCAGTACTGCCTCAGAACTGACCATCTGGCAACGAGGTACCAACTCAGAACTGACCCTCTGGCCATTATGACCTCTCTCAAAATTGACATTTTAATCATGAGGGTCTTCCTTTAATCATGGGGATGTTCAGCACTTCCTCAGGACGACTGGTCCCCTGACAGTGTTGCATTCCCTCACAAGTGACCATATCAAAATGAGGCATCATCTCAATTTGATCCTTTGACAATTATGCACTCCCTCAGCACTGACCCTCTGACAAAAAGGCACTCCATCAGTCGTGACCCTTTGATAGCGCTGCAGTACCTCAGTACTGATCCTCTAATTGTGCGACATTCCCTCAATTCTTATCCCATTACAATGAGGCACCGCATTAGTATGGCCCTCTGACAAAGTAGCAGAGCTGACAAAGAGCTGACCTATTGAAAATGAAGCTCAGTGCTGACCCTCAGAGTGCTGCTCTACCACAGGACTGACACTCTAATCCTGTAGCACTGTCTCAATTCAGACCCCTTTACAAGGAGGCACCAGCTCAGTATTGACCCTCTGACAATTATGCACGCCACAGATCTGACAATCTGACAGTGCTACAAAACCTCAGTCCTGGCCCTCTGATCTTGAGGCACTCACTCAATTCTGACCCTGTTACATTGACAGTGCAGTTCTTCCTCATTGTTGACGCTGTCGCAGTGCAGAATTCACTAACACTGACCCACTCACAGTGCGGCATACCTTTCAAACTGAACGTCTGATAGTACTACGGGGAGCTGACTCTGACAGTGCAGCATTCTCTCGGTATTGACCCTCTGACAGTATTTAGGGGAGTGTTGCACTGTCAGAGAGTCTGGACTGAGGAAGAGCTGCACTGTCAGAGGGCAAATATTAATGGAGTCCTCGGGTCAATTTTAATGGAATTGTGCACTGACACAAATTCAATATTAAGAGAGTGCCGCCCTGTCAGAGGGTCTATATTAAAGGAATGCTGCACTGTGAGGGTGTCAATATTAAGTAAATGCTCCAGTCTCAGAGGATCAATTTGATGGGAGCATATCCCTCTGAAATTATCTTGTTGGAGGGTGAGTACTAAAGTCGTGCTGCTCCGTCCGAGGGTTCGTATAAAGGGAGTGATGCACTATCAGATGATCAGGGAGTGCTGAAGTGAGGTGGGGGGTGGTCAGCATTAAGCGGGTCAGCATTGAGGGTGTGGTGCATTGAGGGCGGTCACAGTGAGGGTGGTCAGCACTGAGGGAGTGCTGCACAGAGTGGGGTCAGTACTGAGGGAGTGCTGCACTGAGGGGGTGCTGCACGGAGTGGGTGCTGCACGGAGTGAGTGCTGTACGGAGTGGGTGCTGCACGGTGGGAAGTCAGCAATGAGGGAGTGCTGCATTAAGTGCGGTCAGCACTGTGGGAGTGCTGCACTGAGGAGTGCTGCACTGAAGGGTGTCAGCAACGGGGGGTGGTCAGCACTGAGTGGGGGTGCTCAGCAATGAGGGAATGGTGCACTGAGAAGGGTCAACACTGAGGGAGTGCTGCACTGAGGGGTTTCAGTCGTGAGGGATGCTGCACAGAGTGGTGTCAGGACTGCGGGAGCGCTGCACTGAGGGGTTTCAGTACTGAGGGATGCTGCACAGAGTGGTGTCCGGACTGAGGAAGTGCTGCACTGAGGGGGTCAGTACTGAGGTGTGGTCAGCCCTGAGGGGTGGGTCAGCAATGACGGGGGATCAGCACAGAGGGATCTCAGCACTGATTGAATGCTGCACTGAGGGAGTGCTGCAGTGAGGGAGTGGTGCACTGAGAGAGTTCTGCACTGAGGGAGAGCTTCACTTACAAAGTGCTGCTCTGAGCGGGATCAGCACTGAGGGCCGGTCATCACTGAGGCAGTGCATCGCTGAGGCAGTGCATCGCTGAGGGAGCGCAGTGCCGAGGGAGCGCAGTGCTGAGGAAGTGCAGCACTGATGGAGCGCAGTGTTGAGGGAGTGCAGTATTGAGGGAGTGCGGTGCTGAGAAGGGTCAGCACTAAAGCGGGTAAGAACTGAGGGAGTGCTGCACTGAGGGCGGCCAGCACTGAAGGGAGGACAGCACTGTTGGGGTAAGTACTGAGGGAGTGCCGCACTGAGGGGCGTCAGCACTGAGGGACAGCTTCACTGAGTGGTGACAGCCATGAGGGTGCATTGCACTGTTGGAGGACCAGTGCTGTGAGACTGTCCGAAGTTCAGTATTGAGGAAGTGGCACACTGAGGGGGGTCAGCACCGAGGGAGTGCTGCACTGAGGCGGGTGGGGTCAGAACTGAGGGGATTCAGCATTGATTGGGGTCAGCACAGAGGGAGTGCTGCACAGAGGGAGTGCAGCACGGAGGGAGAGCTGCACGGAGGAAGTGCTGCACAGAGGGGTGTCAGCAATGAGTGAGTGCTGTACAGAGGGGTCAGCACTGAGGAGTGCTGCACAGACGGCGACAAGCATTTAAGGGAGGTCAGCACTGACTGGGTCAGGACTGAAGGAGTGCTGCACTGAGGGATTGCTGCACTGAGGGGGCGTCAGCACTGAGGGGGTCATCACCATGGGCGTGCTGCACTGAAGGAGTGATGCACTGAGGGAGCGTTGCACTGAGGGAGGGCTGTACTGAGGTAGTGCTGGACAGAGTAGGGTCAGCACTTAGAGGGGACAGCACTGTAGGTGGTCAGCACTGAAGAGAGGTCAGCACTGACGGGGGCAGTAGTGAGGAAGTGGTGCACTGAGGGATCGCTGTACAGAGGGGGATCAGCATTGAGGCCGGCCAGCACTGAAAGGAGGTCAGCACTGAGTGGGGTCAGAACTGAGGGAGTGCTGCACTGAGGGCGGCCAGCAGTGAAGGGAGGATAGCACGGACGGAGTGCTGCACGGAGACGGTGCTGCACGGAGGGGGTGCTGCACGGAGTGGGTGCTGCACTGAGGGAGGGCTGCACGGAGCGGGGTCAGCACTGAGGGGGGTTACACTGAGGGGGTTCAGCACTGATGGGGGGTCAGCACTGATGGGGAGTCAGTACTGAGGGACGTCAGCAATCAGGGAAGTCAGCACTGAGAGAGGTCAGCACTGAGGGGAGTAAGCACTGAGAAAGTTCTGCACTGATGGAGTGCTGCACTGAAGGAGTGCTGCACTGAAGGAGTGCTGCACTGCGGGAGTGCTGCACTGCGAGAATGCTGCACTGAGCGGGTGCTGTACTGAGTGGGGTCAGCACTCGGGGGTCAGCACTGAGGGAGTGCTGCACAGATGTGGATCAACACTGAGGGAGACCTGCACTGATGGGGAGTGCTGCTCTGAGGGACTGCTGCACTGCAGGGGGTCAGCAAAGACGGAGTTCTGCACTGAGGGCGGCCAGCACGGAAGGGAGGTTAGCACTGAGGGAGTGCTGCACTGAGGGTGTGCTGCACTGAGTCGGGTCAGCACTGAGGGCGTGCTGCACAGAACGGGGTCAGCACTGAGGGAGTGCTGCACAGAGCGGGGTCAGCATTGAGACAGTGCTGCACTGCGGGAGTGCTGCATTGAGTGGGTGCTGCACAGATGGGGCGTCAGCACTGAGGGGTGTCAGCACTGAGGGAGTGCTGTACTGAGGGGGGTGAGCACTGAGTGGGGTTCTGCACTGAGGGAGTGCTGCACTGAGGGAGTGCTGCACTGAGTGGGGTTCTGCACTGAGGGAGTGCTGCACTGAGGGAGTGCTGCACTGAGCGGGTTCAGCACTGAAGCAGGTCAGCACGAGGGAGTGCAGCACTGAGGGCGACTCGCACTGAAGGGAGGTCAGCACTGACGGTTAGGTACTGAGGGAGTGCTGCACAGTGGTGGGTCAATACTGAGGGAGTGTTGCACAGAGTAGAGTCAGCACTGAGAGGGGTCAACACTGAAGAGGATCAGCACAGAGGGAGTGCTGCACTGAGGGCGTCCAGCAGTGAAGGAAGGTCAGCACTGACGGGGTAAGTACTGAGGCAGTGCTGCAATGAGTGAGGTCAGACCTGAGGGAGTGCTGCACTGAGGGATTGCTGCAATGAGGGGCTGCTGCACTGAGGGGTGTCAGCACTATGGGAGTGCTTCACTGAGGGGTGTCAGCTGTGAGGGTGTACTGCACTGTTGGAGGGTCAGTGCTGTGAGACGATGCGAGGATCAGTATTGACGAAGTGGCGCACTGAGTCAGACAGTATTCAGGAAGTTGCGCACTGCGGATGGTCAGTATTGAGGGGGGTCAGCAATGAGGGAGTGCTGCACTGAGGGAGTGCTGCACTGAGGGGAGTCAACACTGATGGGGTGCTTCACTGTGGGTTGTCAGCTGTGAGGGTGCATTGCACTTTTTGAGGGAACTGCTGTGAGACTGTCCGAAGGTCAGTATTGAGGAAGTGGCACACTGAGGGCGGTCAGCACTGAAGGGAAGTCAGCACTGGAGGGAAGTCAGCACTGTCGGGGACAGAACTGAGGGAGTGCTGCACTGAGACGGGTCAGCACTGAGGCGGGTCAGCACTGAGGGGGGTCAGCATTGAGGGACTGTTGCAGAGTTGGGTGGTCAACCCTAAAGTAGTGCTGTACAGAATGGGGTCAGCATTCAGAAGGGTCAGCACTGAAGGTGGTCAGCACTCAAGGGTGGTCAGCACTAATGGGGTCAGTCCTGAGGGAGTGCTACACTGAAAAAGTGCTACACTGAGGGGTGTCAGCACTGAGGGAGTGCTGTACAAAGGGGTCAGCACTGAGGGAGTGCTGTACAGAGGGCGGCCATCATTGAAGGGAGGTCAGCACTAAATTGGTCATCACTGAGGTAGTGCTGCAATGAGGGAGAACTGCCCTGAGGGAGGGCTGCACTGAGGGAGGACTGCACTAAGGCTGCTCAGTACTGAGGGGGTCATCACCAAGGGAGTGCTGCACTGAGGGAGTGCAGCACTGAAGGAGGGCTGCACTGAGGGCGTGCAGCACAGAGCGGGTGGCGGTCAGCATTGAGGTCGTGCTGGACAGAGTGGGGTCAGAACTTCGAGAGGTCAGCACTGAAGGTGGTCAGCACTGAAGAAAGGTTAGCTCTGAAGGGAGGTCAGCACTGACGGAGTCAGTAGTGGTGCACTGAGGGAGTGCTGTACAGAGGGGGACCAGCACTGAAGCCGGCCAGCACTGAAGGGAGGTCAGCAGTGAGTAGGGCCAGCACTGACAGAGTGCTGCGCAGACCGGGGTCAGCACTGAGGCACTGTTGCACTCAGTGGGGTCAGCACTGAGGGAGTGCTGCAGTGAGGGCGGCCAGCACTGAAGGGAGGTTAGCACTGAGGGAGTGCTGCACTGAGGGAGTGCTTCACTGACGGGGTGTCCAGCACTGAGGGGAGGGGGGCAGCACTGAGGGGGGTATTACTGAAGAGGGTCAGCACTGAGGGAGTGCTGCATTGAAGCCGGCCAGCTCTGAAGGGAGGTCAGCAATGATGGGATGAGGCCTGAGGGAGTGCTGTACTGTGGGCCGTCAGCACTGAGGGAGTGCTGCACTGAGGGCGAACAGCAAATAAGGGAATAAGCACTGAGGGAGTGCTGCACTGAGGGAGTGCTGCACTAAGGGGGCGACAGCACTGATGGAGTGCTCCACTGAGAGAGGTTCAACACCAAGTGAGTGCTGCACTGAGGGCAGGCGTCAGCACTGAGAGAGTGCTGCACTGAGGGGTGTCAGCACTGATGGGAGTCAGCACTGAAAGGAGGTCAGCACTGAATGGAGGTCAGCACTGAAGGGATCAGTACTGAGGGAATGCTGCACTGAGGGAGTGCTGCTCTGAGTGGGGTCAACACAGAGGGAGTGCTTCACTGTGGGGTGTCAGCTGTGAGGGTCTGTGGGAGGGTCAGTGCTGTGAGACTGCCTGAGGGATGTCAGCACTGAGGGAATGTTGCACTGAGGCAGGGCGGATCTGACGGAGGGCGGCACTGCTGGAGGGCTGCACTGAGGGAGGGCTGCACTGAGGGAATTGCTGCACTGATGGGTGTCAGCTCTGAAGGGGGTCAGCACGGAGGGGGGACTGCACTGAGGTAGTGCTGCACTGAGGGAGTGCTTCACTGACGGGGCGCCAGCACTGAGAGGAGCGGGGCAGCACTGAGGAGGTTATTACTGAAGAGGGTCAGCACGATGGGAGTGCTGCACAAAGCGGGGTCAGCAATGATGGAGTGCTGGACTGAGGGCGACCAGCACTGAAGGGAGGTTAGCACTGAGGGAGTGCTGCTCTGTGTGGGGTCATCACTGAGGGAGTGCTTCACTGTGGGTTGTCAGCTTTGACGGTCTGTGGGAGGAACAGTGCTGTGAGACTGTCTGAGGACTGTCAGCACTGAGGGAATGCTGCACTGAGGCAGGGCGTCACTGACGAAGGGCGGCACTGAGGGAGGGCGGCAGTGAGGGAAGGCGGCAGTGAGGGATTGCTACACTGAGGGAGGGCTGCACTGAGGGAGGGCTTCACTGAGGGAGTGCTGCACTGAGGGAGTTGCTGCACTGAGGGGGGTCATCACTGAGGGGGAGTCAGCACGGAGTGGAGTCAGCACTGAGGCAGCGCTGGACAGATGTGGATCAACACTGAGGGTGTGCTGCACTGAGGGAGAGTCAGCACTGAGTGCCAGCACTGAGGAAGTGCTGCTATGAGGAGCGTCTGCACAGCAGGGGGTCAGTCCTGAGGGAGTGCTGCACTGAGGGCGTCCAGCACTGAAGGGAGGTTCGCACTGAGAGAGTGCTGCACTGAGGGAGTGCTTCACTGAGGGTGGGCCATAACTGAGGGGGTCCAGCACTGAAGGGTTTAAACACTGAAGAGGGTCAGCATTGAGGGAGTGCTGCACACAGCGGGATCAGCAATGAGTGAGTGCTGGACTGAGGGCAACCAACACTGAAGGGAGGTCAGCACTGACGGGGTGAGTACTGAGGGAGTGCTGCAGTGAGGGCGGGCAGCACTGAAGGGAGGAGAGCACTGAGGGAGTGCTTCACTGAGAGGGGGCCAGCACTGAGGGGGGTGGCCAGCCCTGAGGAGGGCAGCCCTGAGGGGGTTAGCACTGAAGAGGGTCAGCACTGAGGGAGTGCTGCACAGAGCGGGTTCAGCACTGAGGGAGTGCTGCACTGAGAGAGTGCTGCACTGAGAGGGTTGCATCACGGAGTGAGGGGCAGCACTGAGGTAGTGCTGCACAGTTTGGGGTCAGCACTGAGACGGGGCAGCACTGAGGGGGGTCAGCAGTGAGTGGGGTCAGCACTGAGGGAGTGCTGCTCAGAGCCGGATCAGCACTGAGGGAGTGCTGCACTGAGGGGTGTCAGCACTGATGGGGTTCAGCACTGAAGAGGGTCAGTACACCGGGACGTCAGCACTGAGGGAGTCATCACTGAGGGAGGTCAGCAGTGAGGGAGGTCAGCACTGAGTGGGGTCAGCACTGAAGGTGGTTAGAACTGAAGGGAGGTTAGCACAAAGAGGGTCAGTAGTGAGGAAGTTGTGCACTAAGGGAGTGCTGTACACAGGGGGATCAGCACTGAGGGAGTGCTGCACGGAGGGGTGTAAGCACTGAGGGATGTCTGCACTCAAGGGGGTCAGCACTGAGGGAATGCTGCACTAATGGAGTGCTGCACTGAAGGGGGTTATCACTGAAGGTGGATCAGCACTGAGCTGATCAACACTGAGGATGGTCAGTACTGGGGGGTTCAGCACTGAGTGACTGCTGCACAGAGGGGAGTCAGCACTGAGGGAGTGCTGCACTGAGCGGGGTCAGCACTGAGGTAGTGCTGGACAGAGTGCGGTCAGCACTTAGAGTTGTCGGCACTGAAGATGATCAGCACTAAAGGGAGGTCAGCACTGAACGGAGGTCAGTAGTGAGGACGTGGTGCACTGAGGGAGTGCTGCTCTGAGGGAGTTGCTGCACTGAGGGGGTCAGCACTGAGGAGGGTCAGCACGGAGTGGGGTCAGCACTGAGGTAGCGCTGGACAGATGTGGATCAACACTGAGGGTGTGCTGCACAGAGCGGGGTCAGCAATGAGTGAGTGCTGGACTGAGGGCAACCAGCACTGAAGGGAGGTTAGCACTGAGGGAGTGCTGCACTGAGGGAGGTCCAACACTGTCGGGGGTCCAGCACTGTGGCGGGTCCAGCACTGTGGGGGGTCCACCACTGAAGGGGTGCTGCATTGAAGGAGTGCTGGACTTGTGGGCTGGGGTCAGACCTGAGAGGTGGTCAGCACTGAGGAGTGGTGTCAGCACTGAAGGGAGGGTTTCACTGAGGGGCGTCAGCCGTGAGGGAGTACGACACTGTTGGCGGGTTAGTGCTGTGAGACTGTCCGACGGTCAGTATTTAGGAAGTGGTGCACTGAGAGGTGTCAGCGCTGATGGAGTACTGCAGAGTGTGGTCATCCCTAAGGGAGCTCTGCACTGGCGAAGTGCTGCACTGAGGGAGTGCAGCCCTGAGGGAGCGACAGCACTGAGGGAGTGCTGCACTGAGGGGTGTCAGCACTGATGGGTGTCAGCACTGAAAGGAGGTCAGCACTGAAGGGAGGTCAGCACTGAAGGGATCAGTACTGAGGGAATGCTGCACTGAGGGAGTGCTGCTCTGTATGGGGTCATCACTGAGGGAGTGATTCACTGTGGGGTGTCAGCTGTGAGGGTGCATTGCACTGTTTTGAGGGACAGTGCTGTGAGACTGTCTGAGGGATGTCAGCACTGAGGGAATGCTGCACTGAGGCCGGGCGGCAGTGACGGAAGTCTACACGGAGGGAGGGCGGCACTGAGGGAAGGCTGCACTGAGGGGTGTCAGCACTGATTCGGTCAGTCCTGAAGGAGTGCTACACTGAAGGAGTGCTACACTGAGGGATTGCTGCACTGAGGGGGCATCAGCAAAGAGGGAATGCTGCACTGAAGTTGTGCTGCAGTGAGGGAAAGCTGCACTGAGTCGTCTCAGCACTGAGGGGGTCATCACCATGGGAGTGCTGCACTGAGGGAGGGCTGCACTGAGGGAGGGCTGCACTGAAAGGGGCCAGCACTGAGGTAGTGCTGGACAGAGCGGGTTCAGCACTGAGGGAGTGCTGCACTGAGAGGGTTGCATCCCGGAGTGAGGGGCAGCACTGAGGTAGTGCTGCACAGTTTGGGGTCAGCACTGAGACGGGGCAGCACTGAGGGGGGTCAGCACTGAGTGGGGTCAGCACTGA
>NW_025968638.1:0-8572 GCF_021869965.1 Rhincodon typus | reverse complement strand
GTCAGCACTGACGGGGTGAGTACTGAGGGATTGCTGTACTGAGGGAGGGCTGCACGGAGGCGGCTCAGAACTGAGGCGGGTCATCACCAAGGGAGTGCTGCACTGAGGGAGGGCCGCACTGGGGGAATGCTGGACAGAGTGAGGTCTGCACTAAGAGGGGTCAGCACTGAAGGTGGTCAGAACTGAAGGGAGGTTAGCACTGAGAGGGTCAGTAGTGAGGAATTTGTGCACTGAGGGAGTGCTGTACACAGGGGGATCAGCACTGAGGGAGTGCTGCACTGAAGACGGCCAGCACTGAAGGGAGATCAGCACTGACGGGGTGAGTACTGAGGGAGTGCTGCACTGTGGGGGTCTCAGCACAGAGGAAGTGCTGCAGTGAGGGTGTCAGCACTGAGTGAGTGCTGCACTGAGGGGTGTAAGCACTTAGGGGTGTAAGCACTGAGGGAATGCTGCACCGTGGGCGTGCTGCACTGAAGGAGCTGATAACTGAAGGTCGGTCAGCACTGAGCGGATCAGCACTGAGGGGGGTCAGCAGTGGGGGGTTCAGCACTGAGTGACTGCTGCACAAATGGGAGTCAGCCCTGAGGTAGTGCTGCAGAGAGTGTTGTCAGCACAGGGAGGGGTCAGCACTGAGAGGGATCAACTCTAAGAGTTCTGCGCTGATGGAGTGCTGCACTGCGGGAGTGCTGCACTGAGCGGTGTCAACACTGAGCGGAGTCAGCACTGAGGTAGTGCTGGACAGAGTTCAGTCATCACTTAGAGGTGTCAGCACTGAAGGTGGTCAACACTGAAGTGAGCTCAGCACTGAAGGGAGGTCAGTAGTGAGGACGTGGTGCACTGAGGGAGTGCTGTACAGAACGGGATCAGCACTGAGGGAGTGCTGTACTGAAGCCGGCCAGCACTGAAGGAGGTCAACACTGACGGGGTGAGTACTGATGGAGTGCAGCACTGTGTGGGCGTCAGCACTGTGGGGTCGTCAGCACTGAGGCGGCGTCAGCAATGAGGGAGTGCTGCACTGAAGGGAGGTTAGCACTGAGGGAGAGCTTCACTGAGTGGTGACAGCCGTGAGGGTGCATGGCACTCTTGGAGGGCCAGTGCTGTGAGAATGTCTGAAAGTCAGTATTGAGGAATACTAAGGGGTGTCAGCACTGAATGGGGGTCAGCACTGAGGGAATTCGGCACTGAGGGGTTGTCAGCACTGAGGGAATTCAGCACTGAGCGGGGTCAGCACTGATGGCGGTCAGCACTGATGGGGGTGAGCGCTGAGGGAGTGCTGCGCTGAGGGAGTGCTGCACTGAGGAAGTGCTGCACTGAGGGAGTGCTGCACTGAGGGAATGCGGCACTGATGGTGCGTCAGCACTGAGGGTTCGCCAGTACTGAGGGGGCGTCAGCACCGAGGGGGTGCTGCTTTGAAGGCGTGCAGCACAGAGGGGCATCAGCCCTGAGGGAGTGCTGGAAAGAATGGGGTCAGCGCTTAGAAGGGTCCGCGCTGTAGTTGGAAGGCACTGAAGGGAGGTCAGCAATGATGGGGTCAGTAGTGAGGAATTGGTGCACTGAGGGAGTGCTGTACAGAGGGGAATCAGTACTCACCGTCCAGCACTGAAGGGAGGTCAGCACTGAGGGGGTCAGCACTGAGGGAGTGCTGCACTGAGGGCGGGGCCAGCACTGAGGGATGGGCCAGCACTGAGCGGGGCCTGCACTGAGGTAGTGCTGCACAGTTTGGGGTCAGCACTGAGAGGAGTCAGCACAGAGCGGGGTCAGCAGTGAGGGAGTGCTGTACAGAGCGGGGGGGGGCGGTGGTGTCAGAATTGAGATAGTGCTGGACAGAGTGGGGTCAGCACTTCGAGGGGTCAGCACTGTAGGTGGCCAACACTGAAGAAAGGTCAGCACTAACAGGAGGTCAGCACTGACGGGGTCAACAGTGAGGAAGTGGTGCACTGAGGGAGTGCTGTACAGAAGGGGATCAGCACTGAAGACGGCCAGCACTGAAGGGAGGTCAGCATTGAGCGGGGTCAGCACTGAGAGAGTGCTGCACAGACCGGGGTCAGCACTGAGGCACTGTTGCAGGCAGCGGGGTCAGCACTGAGGGAGTGCTGCACTGAAGTCGGCCAACGCTGAAGGGAGGTCAAAATTGACGGGGTGAGTACTGAGGGAGTGCTACACTGTCGGGGCGTCAGCACTGAGGGAGTGCTGCACTGAGGGATTGCTGCACTGAGGGGTGTAAGCACTGAGGGATGTCTGCACACAAGAGGGACAGCACTGACGGAATGCTGCACTGGAGGAGTGTTGTACTGAAGGGGGTGATCTCTGAAGGTGGGTCAGCACTGAGGGGTGCCAGCACTGTGGGGGCGCAGCAGTGAGTGACTGCTGCACAGAGGGGAGTCAGCACTGATGTAGTGCTGCAGAGAGTGGGGTCAGCACAGGGAGGGGTCAGCACTGAGCGGGGTAAGCTCTGACAGAGTTCTGCACTGATGGAGTGCTGCAATGCGGGAGGGCTGCACTGAGCGAGTGCAGTACTGACCGGGTGCTGTACTGACGGAGTGCTGCACTGAGCGGGGTCAGCACTGAGCGGGGCCTGCACTGAGGTAGTGCTGCATAGTTTAGGGTCAGCACTGAGAGGAGACAGCACGGAGCGGGGTCAGCTGTGAGGGAGTGCTGTACAGAGCCGGCGGGTGGGGGGGTTCAGAATTGAGGAAGTGCTGGACAGAGTGGGGTCAGCACTTCGAGGGGTCAGCACTGCAGGTGGTAGAACTGAAGAGAGGTCAGCACTGATGGGGTCAGTAGTGAGGAGGTGGTGCACTGAGGAAGTGCTGTACAGAGGGGAATCAGCACTGAAGACGGCCAGCACTGAAGGGACGTCAGCAGTGAGCGGTGTCAGCACTGAGGGAGTGCTGCACTGATGGCGGACAGCACTGAAGGGAGGTTAGCATTGAGGGAGTGCTGCACTGAGAGAGTGCTTCACTGACGGGATGTCCTGCACTGAGGGGAGGGGGGCAGCACTGATGGGGTTATTACTGAAGAGGATCAGCACTGAGGGTGTGCTGCACTGAGGGAGGTCGAGCACTTTGGGCGGTCTAGCACTGTGGGGGGTCGAGCACTGTGGGGTTCCAGCACTGAGGGGGGTCCAGTACTGAGGGAGGTCAACACTGAGGGTGTGCTGCACTGAAGGAGTGCTGCACTTGTTGGGTGCGGTCAGACCTGAGAGGTGGTCAGCATTGAGGGGTGGTGTCCGCACTGAAGGGAGGTCTTCACTGAGGGGTGTCAGCCGTGAGAGAGTACGACACTGTTGGAGAGTTAGTGCTGTGAGACTGTCCGAGGGTCAGTATTGAGGAAGTGGGGCACTGAAAGTTGTCAGCGCTGATGGAGTACTGCAGAGTGTGGTCATCACGAAGGGAGTTCTGCACTGGCGAAGTGCTGCACTGAGGGAGTGCAGCACTGAGGGGGCGACAGCATTGAGGGAGTGCTCCACTGAGAGGGGATCAGCACCAAGGGAGTGCTGCACTGAGGGCAGGCGTCAGCACTGAGGGCGTGCTGCACTGAGGGGTGTCAGCACTGATGGGGGTCAGCACTGAAGAGAGGTCAGCACTGAAGGGATCAGTTCTGAGGGAATGCTGTCCTGAGGGAATGCTGCTCTGTGTGGGGTCATCACTGAGGGAGTGCTTCAGTGTGGAGTGTCAGCTGTGAGGGTGCATTGCACTGTTGGAGGGACAATGGGGAGAAAATGATAAAGCTCGGAGAAGAGCTTTATCACACAGTGTGTAGTTAGGTTATGGAATGCACTGCTGTAAATGTGATGAATGAGGTTCAAAGGAGACGTACAGAGGGCATTGGATGAAAATGGTGTGCAGGTTTTAGGCGGAAAAAGGATTTGCATGAGATCATAGAGACAACTCAGTATGATGGGCCAAATGTCCCCCTTCCCCTTCTGTAATTTTGCGATTTGGTGTATCCAAAAATTACATGAAATTTATTACAAACACCAATAAAACAGCACTGTTACTACTTAACTATCTTTCAAAGGATTACTTTGATTTCAAAATGGTTCTGTGGACTCTCCGAAGACAGATAACATCGGGTTTAAAATGACACAGTCGCAGAGGGTCAATACTGAAACAGTACGTCATTGTAACTGGGTGAGAATTGAGGATGTGCCTCTTGATTGGACAGCCAGTACTGAGATTTTGCAGGTCTATCACAGTGTAAATATTGAATGAAAGCCTCATTGTCAGAGCGTCAGAACTGTGGGAGCGCATGACTGTCAGAGGGTCAGGAATGAGGCAGTGCCACATTATGCAGATGTCAGAATTGAAGCAGTGTCACATGACGGGAGGGTCAGTCCTGAGGTATGACAGCACTGTCAGTGGTTTAGAACTGTGGGAATGCTTCCTTATCATATGGTCTGGACTGAGCAGGTGCCTTAATATCATATGTTCAGTCCCGATAGAATGCCTTATCATCGGGAGTCATTACTGAGTCAGTGCCTGTTTGTCAAAGGTACAGTACAGAGGGTGTGCATCATTGTCAGAGGGTCAATACAGAGGCAGTATCTGATTGTAAGGGGGGAGATAGGAGTGTCCCAGGTGCTTAAATGGTCAGTTCTGTGGTAGTGCAGCACTCTGGGTCAGTTCTGAGGCATTGCCTCATTGTCAGAGGGTCATGACTGAGGCACTGTCTCATTGTAAGATGGTAAGAATTGAAGGGGTCGCACACGTTTCGATGATCAGTACGGAGGTATTGCAGATCTATCAGAAGGTTAGTCCTGAGGGACTGCCTCGTTGTCAGCAGGTCAGTTTGGAGGAAGTGCTTCACTGTCAGAGCATTGGTACTGAGCGAGTACCTCATTGTGAGACTCAGAATCAAGGGACTGCTCACATTTTAGACAGTCAGTACATGTAGTCAGCACTGTCAGTGGGTGAGTACGAAGGGTCCGTTCTGAAGCAGTGCCTCAATGTAATGGGATCAGAATGGATGGAGGGCCACATGATTAGCGGTTTAGCCCTAAGGAATGGAAGCACTGTCAGATCTCATTGCCGTGATATGGAGGTGTCGATTTGGACTGAAGGAGGAGAGAGGCTGCAAAAGCTTGTGTTTTCAAATAAACCTGTTGGACTATAACCCGGTGTCGCATGACTTCAGACCTCGTTGCCATAGTGTCAGAACTGTGGGAGTGCATTATAGTCACTGGGTCAGTGCTGAGGGAGTGCCTCATTGTCAGAGGGTCAATATTGAGGCCGTGCCTCATTGAAATGGGGTCAGGATTGAGGGTGTGCCTCACGATTACAGAGTCAGTACTGAGGAACTGCAGCTCTGTCAGAGGATCAGTTCTGAGGCAGGACTGGAATATCAGACCAGAGGCTCACTGGTCTATAGTTCCCTGGCTCTGCTTCAGCCTCAGTATTGACCCTCTGACAATTATGCACTCCCACTGATCTTACCCTCCAACAGTGCTGAAATGCCACAGTACTGATCCTCTCATCAGAATCATAGAATCCCAACAGTGTAAAACAGACCATTAAGCCCAAGTCCACACTGACCCTCCTAAGCGCATCTGACCCATCCCCTTAACCTATCCCTGTAACCCTGCATTTCCCGTCTAAGAAAAAGGATCTCCCTCAGTATTTTCACATGGTGCCCTCCCTCAGAATGGACTCTTTGACAATGAAGCACACCCTCTAGGAATGAACCTCTGATAAGACACTCTCTCAGTATTGACCTCTGATCACGAGGCTCTCGCTAAGTGCTGGTCTCCTGACAATTCTGTTCCCATTACAAAGTGCCACTGCCTCACCAATGACCCTCTGACAAAGGAACAGTGTGTCAGAACTGACCATCTGACAAGGAGGCACTCCTTCAGTCTGACCCTCTCTCACTGCTGCAGAAGTGATCTTTTGCTAATGAGGTACTGCTTGGATTCTGACCCTGATAGAGCTGAAATACCTCAGTACTTACCGTCAGTCTGTGGCAAACCCTCCATTCTGACACCATTACACTGAAGCAAAGCCTCAGTGCTGACCCACTGACAAAGAGACTCTGTCTCAGAACTGACCAGCTGACAATATGCCAGTGCCCTCGGTGCTGAAACAATAATAATGAAGCCCTCCCTCCGGACTGACTCTCGAAATGTGAGGTCGCCCTCAACTCTGATGCCCTTACAATGAGGCACTGCCCCAGTTCTGACCCCTGCATAATTAGGAACTGCCTCTATCTGACAGTAATGCACTCCTGCAGTCGTGACCCTCTGACAATGAAGCACTCCCTCTGTCCTGAAGCTCTGACAGTGCTTCAATCCCTCATGATGCCCCTCTGACAATAAAACAGTCCATCAGTTCTGACACTGTCACAGTGCTGCAATATCTTAGTGACCCTGTAATCGTTTTGTACTACCTCACTTTTGATGCCTTTATCGTGAGGCAATGCATCAGCACCGATCCTCTGATACAGCTGCAATACCTTAGCACTGACCCTCTGTGTCGCAAACCCTCAATTCCCACACCGTTACACTGAGGAACTGCCTCACAACACAAACTCTGACAATGAGTCATTCCCATACGACAAACACTCTGACAAATGAACAATGCCTCAGAACTGACACACTGAAATTCATTTAGTGACGTTCAGGTTTTGGTTTTCAGAAGTGCTTATCTCACTGATATAAGCTGGTATGTTAGTCAAAACAACAAGGAAAATTAAGCCATTTGGCGAAGTTGAGATTTTTGACTTCTGAAGTGCTTATCTGACTCAAATAAGCATATTAGTCAAAACAACATCAACATTAAAGTCATTTGGTGAAGATGAGATTTTTGACTTCTGAAGTGCTTATCTCACTGAAATAAGCATTTTCGTGAAATCAGCATCAAAAGTTTGATCCTTTGATGAAGTTTAGATTTTAGTCTTCTGATGTGATTATCTCGCTGAAATAAGCATTTTATTGAAACCAGCATCAAAAGTTGAGTGTCTTGGTGAAATTGTGATTTTGGTCTTCTGATATGCTTATCTCGCTGAAATAATCACGTTCGTCAAAACAACATCAAAAGATGAGTCATTTAGTGAAGTTTCGATTTTGATCTTCTCAAGTGCCTAACTCGCTGAAATGAGCATGTTAGTCCAACGAACATAAAAAATTGTGTCATTTGATGAAGTTCAGATTTTAATCTTCTGAAGTGCTTAACTCGCAGAAATAAGCATGTTAGTCTAACCAGAATCAAAAATCAAGTAATTTGATGAAGTTCAGTTTTTTGGCTTCGGAGGTGCTTAACTAGCAGAAATAGCATTTTAATTTAACCAGCATCAAAAGATAGGCCATCTGGTGAAGGTGAGATTTTAGTCTTCTGATATGCTTATCCTTCCAAAATAAACACGTTTGTCAAAACAACATCAAAAGTTGAGTCATTTGGTGAAGTTGAGATTTTTGATTTCTGAAGTGCTTTTCTCACTGAAATAAGCATGTTAGTCAAACCAACATCAAAACTTGAGTCATTTGGTGAAGTTCAGATTTTGGTATTCTGAAGTGCTTATCTTACTGAAATAAGTATGTTAGTCAAAACAGCCTAAAAAACGAATTCATACGGTGAAGTTGAGATTTTGATCTTCTGAAGTGCTTATCTCGCTGAAATAAGAATTTTATTCCAACCAGCATCAAAAGTTAGGTCATTTGGTGAATTTGAGATTTTATACTTCTGATATGCTTATCTCGCTGAAATAAGCAGCTTATTCAAAACAACTTCTAAATTTGAGTCATTTGGTGAAGTTGAGATTTTTGACTTCTGAGGTACTTATATCACTGAAATAAGCATGTTAGTCAAATCAGATTAAAAAGTTAGGTCATTTGGTGAAGTTGATATTTCAGTCTTCTGATAAGCTTATCACGCTGAAATAAGCACGTTAGTCAAAACAGGATCAAAAATTAAGTCATTTGGTGAAGTTGAGATTTTTGACTTCTGAAGTGCTGAACTCGCTGAAATGAGCATATTAGTCAAAACAGCATCAAACGTTGAGTCATTTGGTGAAGTTGACATTTTAGTCTTCTGATATGCTTCTCTCGCTTAAATAAGTACGTTACTCAAAACAACATCAAATGTTGAGTCATTTGGTGAAGTTGAGATTTTGATCATCTGAAGTGCTTATCTCAATGAAATAAGCATGTCATTCAAACCAACATAATAAACTAACTCATTTGGTGAAGTTCAGGTATTTTTCTTCTGATGTGCCTGTCTGAGTGAAATAAGCATGTTAGTCAAACAAAAAGCATCAAAAATTAAGTCGTTTGTTGACGTTGAGATTTTGGATTTCTGAAGTGGTTTAATCGCTGAAACAAGCATGTTATTCAAACCAACATCAAAACTTGAGTCATTTGGCGAAGTTCAGATTTTCGTTTTCTGAAATGCTTAAATCACTGAAATAAGCATGCTAGTCAAAACAGAATTAAAAATTAAGTCATTTGGTGAAGTCGAGATTGTTCACTTCTGAAGTGCTTATTTCACTGGAGGAAACCTGTTCGTCAATCCAACATCAAAATTTGGGTCATGTGGTGAAGTTCAGATTTTGGTCTTCTGAAGTGCTTATTTCACTCAAA
>NW_025968637.1:8673-22393 GCF_021869965.1 Rhincodon typus | reverse complement strand
AGATTTTGGTCTTCTGAAGTGCTTATCTCAGTGCAGTAAGCATGTTTTTCAAAACAGCATCAACATTGAAGTAATTTGGTGAAGTTGCGATTTGAGACTTCTGAAGTGCTTCTCTCACTGCAATAAGCATTTCAGTCAAATCAGCATTAAAAGTTAGGTCCTTTGGTGAAGTTGAGATTTTAGTCTTCTCATACGCTTATCTCGCTGAAGTAAGCATTTTAGTCAAACCAGCATCAAAGGTTGCGTGTCTTGGTGAAATTAGTCTAAACAACATCAGAAGTTGAATCATTGGGTGAAGATGAGATTTTGATCTTCTGAAGTGCTGAACTCGCTGAAACAAGCATTTTAATCAAACAAATATAAAAATTCTGTCATTTGATGAAGTTCAGATTTTAATCATCTGAAAAGTTTAACTTGCAGAAATAAGCATTTTAGTCTGACCAGAATAAAAAATCATGTTATTTGGTGAAGTTCAGATTTTTCGCTTCTCTGGTGCTCAACTCGCTGAAATAAGCATTTTAATTCAACCAGCATCAAAGGTTAGGTCATCTGGTGCAGGTGAGATTTTAGTCTTCTGATATGCTTATCTCGCTGAAATAAGCACGTTTGTCAAACCAACATCAAAACTTGAGTCACTTGGTGAAGTTCAGATTTTGGTCTATTGAAGAGCTTAACTCGCTGAAATGAGCATTTTATTCCAACCAGCATCAAAAGTTGAGACATTTGGTGAAGTTGAGACTTTAGCCTTCTAAAGTGCTAAAATCGCTGAAATAAGCATGTTAGTCAAACCAACATGAAAACTTGAGTCATTTAGTGAAGTTCAGATTTTGGTTTTCTGAAGTGCTTGTCTCACTGAAATCAGCAGGTTATTCAAAACAGCATTTAAAATTAATTCATTTGGTGAACATGAGGTTTTTGACTTCTGAAGTGCTTATCTCACTCAAGTAAGAATGTTAGTCTAACCAACATCAAAACTTGAGTCATTTGGTGAAGTTCATATTTTGGCCTTCTGAAGTGCTTATCTCACTCAAATATGCATGTTACTCGAAACAACATCAAAAGTTGAGTCATTTGGTGATTTCGAGATTCTTCACTTCTGAAGTGCTCATTACACTGGAAGAAGCCTGTTAGTCAATCCAACATCAAAATTTGAGTCATTTAGTGAAGTTCAGATTTTGGTCTTCTGCTATGCTTATCACGCTGAAATAAGCATGTTACTCAAAACAACATCAAATGTTGAGTCATTTGGTGAAGTCGAGATTTCTGACTATTGATGTCCTTAAGTCACTCAAATAAGTGTGTTAGTCAAAACAACATTAATAATTGGGTCATTTGGTGGATTTCAGATTTTAGTCTTCTCAAGTGCTTTACTCTCTGAAATAAGCATTTTAGTCTAACCAGCATCAAAAAATCAAAGTCATTTGATGAAGTTCAGATTTTTGACTTCTGTAGAGCTCAACTCAATGAAATAAGCATTTTTTGACTAACCAGCATCAAAAGATACGCCCGTTGGTGAAGTTGAAATTTTAGTCTTCGGATATGCTTATGTCGCTGAAATAAGCATGTTCCTCTAACCAATATCAAAACTTCAGTCATTTGGTGAACTAAAGATTTTGGTCTACTGAAGACCTTAACTCGCTGAAATAAGCATTTTATTCCAACCAGCATCAAAACTTGAGTCATTTGGTGAAGTTCAGATTTTAGCCTTCTGAAGTGCTTAAATCGCTGAAATAAACATGTTAGTCAAAACAGCATTAAAAATTAAGTCATATGGTGAAGGCGAGATTTTTGACTTCTGAAGTGCTTATCTCACTGAAATAAGCATTTAAGTCATACCAGCATGAAAAGTTGAGTGGTTTGGTGAAGTTGCGATCTTGCACTTCTGATATGCTTATCTCACCGGAAAAAACACTTCTGTCAAAACAACGTCAAAAATTGAATCATTTTTTGAAGTTCAGATTTATGTCTACTGAAGTGCTAAAGACGCTGAAGTAAACATTTTAATCCAACCAGCATCAAAAATTATGTCATTTGGTGAAGTTGAGATTTTGCCTTCTGAAGTGCTTATCTCACTCAAATAAGCATGTTCGTCAAAACAACATCTAAAGTTGAGTCATTTGGTGAAGTTGAGATTTTTGACTTCTGAAGTGTTTGTCACACTCAAATAAGCATGTTAGTCAAACCAACATCAAAACTTGAGTCATTTGCTGAAGTTCAGATTTTGGTCTTCTCAAGTGCTTAACTCACTGAAATAAGCATTTTTGGCTAACCAGCATTAAAAATTATGTCATTTGGTAAAGTTGTGATTTTTTTTTTCCTTCTGAACTGCTTAACTCGCTGACATAAGCATGTTACTCAAAACAACATCAAAAGTTGAGTCATTTGGTGCAGTTGCGATTTTTGACTTCTGAAGTGCTTATCTCACTCAAATAAGCATGTTAGTCAAAATCACATTAAAAATTGAGTCATTTGGTGAATTTCAGATTTTAGTCTTCTCAAGTGCTTTACTCACTGAAATAACCACTTTTGTTAAACCAGCATCAAAAATCAAGTCCTTTCATGAAGTTGAGATTTTTGACCGCTGTAGTGCTCATCTCACTGAAATAAGCATTTTAGTCAAACCAGCAACAAAAGTTATGCCTTTTGGTGAAGTTGAGATTTTATTCTTCTGATATGCTTATCTCGCTGAAATAAGCACGTCAGTCAAAACAACATCAAAATTTGAGCCATTTGGTGAAGTTGAGATTTTTCACTTCTGAAATGCTTCTCTCAATCAAACAAGCATGTTAGTCAAACCATCATCAAAACTATAGTCATTTGGTGAAGTTCAGGTTTTGGTTTTCTGCAGAGCTTAACTCGCTGAAATAAGTATTTTAAACCAACCAGCATCAAAAGCTGGGTCATTTGGTGAAGTTGAGATTTTAGTCTTCTGAAGTGCTTATCTCGCTGAAATAAGCAGTTTTGTGAAAACAACATCAAAATTTGAGTGATTTGGTATGTTGAGATTAATGTTTTCTGAAGTGCTTATCACACTGAAATAAGCATGTTCGTCAAAACAGCATTAAAAATTAAGTCATTTGGTGAAGGTGAGATTTGTGACTTCTGAAGTGCTTATCTCACTCAAACAAGCATGATAGTCTAACCAACATCAAAACTTGAGTCATTTGTTGAAATTCAGATTTTGGTCTTCTGAAGTGCTTTTCTGAGTGAAATAAGCATGTTAGTCAAAACAGCATAAAAAATAAAGTCATTTGGTGAATTTGAGACTTTTGACTTCTGAAGTGCTTATCTCACTGAAATAAGCATTTCAGTCCTACCAGCATCAAAAGTTGGGTGTTTTCGTGAAGTTGCGTTTCTGGTCTTCAGATATGCTTATCCAACTGAAAAAAGCACTTCTGTCAAAACAACATCAAAAATTGTGTCATTTGGTGAAGTTCAGATTTATGTCTGCTGAAGTGCTAAACTCGCTGAAATGAGCATTTTAATCCAACGAGCATCAACAATTAAGTCATTTGGAGAAGATGAGATTTTTGCCTTCAGAAGTTCTTATCTCACTCAAATATGTACGTTAGTCAAAACAACATCAAAAGTTGAGTCATTTGTTGAAGTCGCGATTTTTCACTTCTAAAGTGCTTATTTCACTGGAGGAAGCCTGTTAGTCAATCGAACATCAAAATTTGAGTCATTTAGTGATGTTCAAATTGTGGTCGTCTGCAGTGCTTATCTCACTGAAATAAGCATGTTCGTCAAAACATCATCAAAAGTTGTGTCATTTGTTGAAGCTGAGATTTTGATCTTCTGAAGTGCTTAGTTCGCTGAAAAGAGCATGTTAGTCAAACTAACATCAAAAATTGAGTCATTCGGTGAAGTTGAGATCGCACTGAGAGGATGCTGTATTTTTGAAGAGTCAGTATTGAGGAAGTGCTGCATTGTCGGAGAGTCAGTATTAAGAGAGTACAGCACTGCTGGACGGTCAATTTGAGGATTTGCTATGCTGTCGGAGGGTCAATAATGATGGAATTCTGCACTGTCAGGGGGTTAAAATTAAGGGAGAGCTGCAGTTTCAGAGGGTTAATGTTGACGGGGATGTAAAGTGGTGATGGCTAAGTGGTAAGTCATGCTACACTATTGAAGGGTCAGCACTGAGAGAAAGCCACCCTCTCAGAAGGTCAATATTAAGGGAGAGCTTCACTGTCAGGAGTTCAATAGTAAGAGAGTGCTCCAGCATTGAGTCTCAATATTAAGTGACTGCTACACTGTCAGAGGGTCAATTATGAGTGGGTGCTGAAGTGTTGCAAAGTAAGTACGGAGGGGAGTGCTGCATTGTCATTGTCATCACCGTCGGAAGGCCAATTTTCAGGGAATGCTGCACTGTCAGAGGGTCAATATTAAGGGTGTGCTACACTGTCAGACAGTCACTGATGAGCTAGTGATGCACTGTGTGGAGTCATTACTGATGGAAACTGCCCTGTCAGAGGGTCAACAGTAAGAGTGTGCCAGAGGGTCAGTGCTGAGGAATTACAGCACTGAGAGACGGTCAGCACTCCCTCAGTCCGACTCTCCGACAGATTAGCTACTCCCTCAGATTCAGTACTGCCTCAGAACTGACCATCTGGCAACGAGGTACCAACTCAGAACTGACCCTCTGGCCATTATGACCTCTCTCAAAATTGACATTTTAATCATGAGGGTCTTCCTTTAATCATGGGGATGTTCAGCACTTCCTCAGGACGACTGGTCCCCTGACAGTGTTGCATTCCCTCACAAGTGACCATATCAAAATGAGGCATCATCTCAATTTGATCCTTTGACAATTATGCACTCCCTCAGCACTGACCCTCTGACAAAAAGGCACTCCATCAGTCGTGACCCTTTGATAGCGCTGCAGTACCTCAGTACTGATCCTCTAATTGTGCGACATTCCCTCAATTCTTATCCCATTACAATGAGGCACCGCATTAGTATGGCCCTCTGACAAAGTAGCAGAGCTGACAAAGAGCTGACCTATTGAAAATGAAGCTCAGTGCTGACCCTCAGAGTGCTGCTCTACCACAGGACTGACACTCTAATCCTGTAGCACTGTCTCAATTCAGACCCCTTTACAAGGAGGCACCAGCTCAGTATTGACCCTCTGACAATTATGCACGCCACAGATCTGACAATCTGACAGTGCTACAAAACCTCAGTCCTGGCCCTCTGATCTTGAGGCACTCACTCAATTCTGACCCTGTTACATTGACAGTGCAGTTCTTCCTCATTGTTGACGCTGTCGCAGTGCAGAATTCACTAACACTGACCCACTCACAGTGCGGCATACCTTTCAAACTGAACGTCTGATAGTACTACGGGGAGCTGACTCTGACAGTGCAGCATTCTCTCGGTATTGACCCTCTGACAGTATTTAGGGGAGTGTTGCACTGTCAGAGAGTCTGGACTGAGGAAGAGCTGCACTGTCAGAGGGCAAATATTAATGGAGTCCTCGGGTCAATTTTAATGGAATTGTGCACTGACACAAATTCAATATTAAGAGAGTGCCGCCCTGTCAGAGGGTCTATATTAAAGGAATGCTGCACTGTGAGGGTGTCAATATTAAGTAAATGCTCCAGTCTCAGAGGATCAATTTGATGGGAGCATATCCCTCTGAAATTATCTTGTTGGAGGGTGAGTACTAAAGTCGTGCTGCTCCGTCCGAGGGTTCGTATAAAGGGAGTGATGCACTATCAGATGATCAGGGAGTGCTGAAGTGAGGTGGGGGGTGGTCAGCATTAAGCGGGTCAGCATTGAGGGTGTGGTGCATTGAGGGCGGTCACAGTGAGGGTGGTCAGCACTGAGGGAGTGCTGCACAGAGTGGGGTCAGTACTGAGGGAGTGCTGCACTGAGGGGGTGCTGCACGGAGTGGGTGCTGCACGGAGTGAGTGCTGTACGGAGTGGGTGCTGCACGGTGGGAAGTCAGCAATGAGGGAGTGCTGCATTAAGTGCGGTCAGCACTGTGGGAGTGCTGCACTGAGGAGTGCTGCACTGAAGGGTGTCAGCAACGGGGGGTGGTCAGCACTGAGTGGGGGTGCTCAGCAATGAGGGAATGGTGCACTGAGAAGGGTCAACACTGAGGGAGTGCTGCACTGAGGGGTTTCAGTCGTGAGGGATGCTGCACAGAGTGGTGTCAGGACTGCGGGAGCGCTGCACTGAGGGGTTTCAGTACTGAGGGATGCTGCACAGAGTGGTGTCCGGACTGAGGAAGTGCTGCACTGAGGGGGTCAGTACTGAGGTGTGGTCAGCCCTGAGGGGTGGGTCAGCAATGACGGGGGATCAGCACAGAGGGATCTCAGCACTGATTGAATGCTGCACTGAGGGAGTGCTGCAGTGAGGGAGTGGTGCACTGAGAGAGTTCTGCACTGAGGGAGAGCTTCACTTACAAAGTGCTGCTCTGAGCGGGATCAGCACTGAGGGCCGGTCATCACTGAGGCAGTGCATCGCTGAGGCAGTGCATCGCTGAGGGAGCGCAGTGCCGAGGGAGCGCAGTGCTGAGGAAGTGCAGCACTGATGGAGCGCAGTGTTGAGGGAGTGCAGTATTGAGGGAGTGCGGTGCTGAGAAGGGTCAGCACTAAAGCGGGTAAGAACTGAGGGAGTGCTGCACTGAGGGCGGCCAGCACTGAAGGGAGGACAGCACTGTTGGGGTAAGTACTGAGGGAGTGCCGCACTGAGGGGCGTCAGCACTGAGGGACAGCTTCACTGAGTGGTGACAGCCATGAGGGTGCATTGCACTGTTGGAGGACCAGTGCTGTGAGACTGTCCGAAGTTCAGTATTGAGGAAGTGGCACACTGAGGGGGGTCAGCACCGAGGGAGTGCTGCACTGAGGCGGGTGGGGTCAGAACTGAGGGGATTCAGCATTGATTGGGGTCAGCACAGAGGGAGTGCTGCACAGAGGGAGTGCAGCACGGAGGGAGAGCTGCACGGAGGAAGTGCTGCACAGAGGGGTGTCAGCAATGAGTGAGTGCTGTACAGAGGGGTCAGCACTGAGGAGTGCTGCACAGACGGCGACAAGCATTTAAGGGAGGTCAGCACTGACTGGGTCAGGACTGAAGGAGTGCTGCACTGAGGGATTGCTGCACTGAGGGGGCGTCAGCACTGAGGGGGTCATCACCATGGGCGTGCTGCACTGAAGGAGTGATGCACTGAGGGAGCGTTGCACTGAGGGAGGGCTGTACTGAGGTAGTGCTGGACAGAGTAGGGTCAGCACTTAGAGGGGACAGCACTGTAGGTGGTCAGCACTGAAGAGAGGTCAGCACTGACGGGGGCAGTAGTGAGGAAGTGGTGCACTGAGGGATCGCTGTACAGAGGGGGATCAGCATTGAGGCCGGCCAGCACTGAAAGGAGGTCAGCACTGAGTGGGGTCAGAACTGAGGGAGTGCTGCACTGAGGGCGGCCAGCAGTGAAGGGAGGATAGCACGGACGGAGTGCTGCACGGAGACGGTGCTGCACGGAGGGGGTGCTGCACGGAGTGGGTGCTGCACTGAGGGAGGGCTGCACGGAGCGGGGTCAGCACTGAGGGGGGTTACACTGAGGGGGTTCAGCACTGATGGGGGGTCAGCACTGATGGGGAGTCAGTACTGAGGGACGTCAGCAATCAGGGAAGTCAGCACTGAGAGAGGTCAGCACTGAGGGGAGTAAGCACTGAGAAAGTTCTGCACTGATGGAGTGCTGCACTGAAGGAGTGCTGCACTGAAGGAGTGCTGCACTGCGGGAGTGCTGCACTGCGAGAATGCTGCACTGAGCGGGTGCTGTACTGAGTGGGGTCAGCACTCGGGGGTCAGCACTGAGGGAGTGCTGCACAGATGTGGATCAACACTGAGGGAGACCTGCACTGATGGGGAGTGCTGCTCTGAGGGACTGCTGCACTGCAGGGGGTCAGCAAAGACGGAGTTCTGCACTGAGGGCGGCCAGCACGGAAGGGAGGTTAGCACTGAGGGAGTGCTGCACTGAGGGTGTGCTGCACTGAGTCGGGTCAGCACTGAGGGCGTGCTGCACAGAACGGGGTCAGCACTGAGGGAGTGCTGCACAGAGCGGGGTCAGCATTGAGACAGTGCTGCACTGCGGGAGTGCTGCATTGAGTGGGTGCTGCACAGATGGGGCGTCAGCACTGAGGGGTGTCAGCACTGAGGGAGTGCTGTACTGAGGGGGGTGAGCACTGAGTGGGGTTCTGCACTGAGGGAGTGCTGCACTGAGGGAGTGCTGCACTGAGTGGGGTTCTGCACTGAGGGAGTGCTGCACTGAGGGAGTGCTGCACTGAGCGGGTTCAGCACTGAAGCAGGTCAGCACGAGGGAGTGCAGCACTGAGGGCGACTCGCACTGAAGGGAGGTCAGCACTGACGGTTAGGTACTGAGGGAGTGCTGCACAGTGGTGGGTCAATACTGAGGGAGTGTTGCACAGAGTAGAGTCAGCACTGAGAGGGGTCAACACTGAAGAGGATCAGCACAGAGGGAGTGCTGCACTGAGGGCGTCCAGCAGTGAAGGAAGGTCAGCACTGACGGGGTAAGTACTGAGGCAGTGCTGCAATGAGTGAGGTCAGACCTGAGGGAGTGCTGCACTGAGGGATTGCTGCAATGAGGGGCTGCTGCACTGAGGGGTGTCAGCACTATGGGAGTGCTTCACTGAGGGGTGTCAGCTGTGAGGGTGTACTGCACTGTTGGAGGGTCAGTGCTGTGAGACGATGCGAGGATCAGTATTGACGAAGTGGCGCACTGAGTCAGACAGTATTCAGGAAGTTGCGCACTGCGGATGGTCAGTATTGAGGGGGGTCAGCAATGAGGGAGTGCTGCACTGAGGGAGTGCTGCACTGAGGGGAGTCAACACTGATGGGGTGCTTCACTGTGGGTTGTCAGCTGTGAGGGTGCATTGCACTTTTTGAGGGAACTGCTGTGAGACTGTCCGAAGGTCAGTATTGAGGAAGTGGCACACTGAGGGCGGTCAGCACTGAAGGGAAGTCAGCACTGGAGGGAAGTCAGCACTGTCGGGGACAGAACTGAGGGAGTGCTGCACTGAGACGGGTCAGCACTGAGGCGGGTCAGCACTGAGGGGGGTCAGCATTGAGGGACTGTTGCAGAGTTGGGTGGTCAACCCTAAAGTAGTGCTGTACAGAATGGGGTCAGCATTCAGAAGGGTCAGCACTGAAGGTGGTCAGCACTCAAGGGTGGTCAGCACTAATGGGGTCAGTCCTGAGGGAGTGCTACACTGAAAAAGTGCTACACTGAGGGGTGTCAGCACTGAGGGAGTGCTGTACAAAGGGGTCAGCACTGAGGGAGTGCTGTACAGAGGGCGGCCATCATTGAAGGGAGGTCAGCACTAAATTGGTCATCACTGAGGTAGTGCTGCAATGAGGGAGAACTGCCCTGAGGGAGGGCTGCACTGAGGGAGGACTGCACTAAGGCTGCTCAGTACTGAGGGGGTCATCACCAAGGGAGTGCTGCACTGAGGGAGTGCAGCACTGAAGGAGGGCTGCACTGAGGGCGTGCAGCACAGAGCGGGTGGCGGTCAGCATTGAGGTCGTGCTGGACAGAGTGGGGTCAGAACTTCGAGAGGTCAGCACTGAAGGTGGTCAGCACTGAAGAAAGGTTAGCTCTGAAGGGAGGTCAGCACTGACGGAGTCAGTAGTGGTGCACTGAGGGAGTGCTGTACAGAGGGGGACCAGCACTGAAGCCGGCCAGCACTGAAGGGAGGTCAGCAGTGAGTAGGGCCAGCACTGACAGAGTGCTGCGCAGACCGGGGTCAGCACTGAGGCACTGTTGCACTCAGTGGGGTCAGCACTGAGGGAGTGCTGCAGTGAGGGCGGCCAGCACTGAAGGGAGGTTAGCACTGAGGGAGTGCTGCACTGAGGGAGTGCTTCACTGACGGGGTGTCCAGCACTGAGGGGAGGGGGGCAGCACTGAGGGGGGTATTACTGAAGAGGGTCAGCACTGAGGGAGTGCTGCATTGAAGCCGGCCAGCTCTGAAGGGAGGTCAGCAATGATGGGATGAGGCCTGAGGGAGTGCTGTACTGTGGGCCGTCAGCACTGAGGGAGTGCTGCACTGAGGGCGAACAGCAAATAAGGGAATAAGCACTGAGGGAGTGCTGCACTGAGGGAGTGCTGCACTAAGGGGGCGACAGCACTGATGGAGTGCTCCACTGAGAGAGGTTCAACACCAAGTGAGTGCTGCACTGAGGGCAGGCGTCAGCACTGAGAGAGTGCTGCACTGAGGGGTGTCAGCACTGATGGGAGTCAGCACTGAAAGGAGGTCAGCACTGAATGGAGGTCAGCACTGAAGGGATCAGTACTGAGGGAATGCTGCACTGAGGGAGTGCTGCTCTGAGTGGGGTCAACACAGAGGGAGTGCTTCACTGTGGGGTGTCAGCTGTGAGGGTCTGTGGGAGGGTCAGTGCTGTGAGACTGCCTGAGGGATGTCAGCACTGAGGGAATGTTGCACTGAGGCAGGGCGGATCTGACGGAGGGCGGCACTGCTGGAGGGCTGCACTGAGGGAGGGCTGCACTGAGGGAATTGCTGCACTGATGGGTGTCAGCTCTGAAGGGGGTCAGCACGGAGGGGGGACTGCACTGAGGTAGTGCTGCACTGAGGGAGTGCTTCACTGACGGGGCGCCAGCACTGAGAGGAGCGGGGCAGCACTGAGGAGGTTATTACTGAAGAGGGTCAGCACGATGGGAGTGCTGCACAAAGCGGGGTCAGCAATGATGGAGTGCTGGACTGAGGGCGACCAGCACTGAAGGGAGGTTAGCACTGAGGGAGTGCTGCTCTGTGTGGGGTCATCACTGAGGGAGTGCTTCACTGTGGGTTGTCAGCTTTGACGGTCTGTGGGAGGAACAGTGCTGTGAGACTGTCTGAGGACTGTCAGCACTGAGGGAATGCTGCACTGAGGCAGGGCGTCACTGACGAAGGGCGGCACTGAGGGAGGGCGGCAGTGAGGGAAGGCGGCAGTGAGGGATTGCTACACTGAGGGAGGGCTGCACTGAGGGAGGGCTTCACTGAGGGAGTGCTGCACTGAGGGAGTTGCTGCACTGAGGGGGGTCATCACTGAGGGGGAGTCAGCACGGAGTGGAGTCAGCACTGAGGCAGCGCTGGACAGATGTGGATCAACACTGAGGGTGTGCTGCACTGAGGGAGAGTCAGCACTGAGTGCCAGCACTGAGGAAGTGCTGCTATGAGGAGCGTCTGCACAGCAGGGGGTCAGTCCTGAGGGAGTGCTGCACTGAGGGCGTCCAGCACTGAAGGGAGGTTCGCACTGAGAGAGTGCTGCACTGAGGGAGTGCTTCACTGAGGGTGGGCCATAACTGAGGGGGTCCAGCACTGAAGGGTTTAAACACTGAAGAGGGTCAGCATTGAGGGAGTGCTGCACACAGCGGGATCAGCAATGAGTGAGTGCTGGACTGAGGGCAACCAACACTGAAGGGAGGTCAGCACTGACGGGGTGAGTACTGAGGGAGTGCTGCAGTGAGGGCGGGCAGCACTGAAGGGAGGAGAGCACTGAGGGAGTGCTTCACTGAGAGGGGGCCAGCACTGAGGGGGGTGGCCAGCCCTGAGGAGGGCAGCCCTGAGGGGGTTAGCACTGAAGAGGGTCAGCACTGAGGGAGTGCTGCACAGAGCGGGTTCAGCACTGAGGGAGTGCTGCACTGAGAGAGTGCTGCACTGAGAGGGTTGCATCACGGAGTGAGGGGCAGCACTGAGGTAGTGCTGCACAGTTTGGGGTCAGCACTGAGACGGGGCAGCACTGAGGGGGGTCAGCAGTGAGTGGGGTCAGCACTGAGGGAGTGCTGCTCAGAGCCGGATCAGCACTGAGGGAGTGCTGCACTGAGGGGTGTCAGCACTGATGGGGTTCAGCACTGAAGAGGGTCAGTACACCGGGACGTCAGCACTGAGGGAGTCATCACTGAGGGAGGTCAGCAGTGAGGGAGGTCAGCACTGAGTGGGGTCAGCACTGAAGGTGGTTAGAACTGAAGGGAGGTTAGCACAAAGAGGGTCAGTAGTGAGGAAGTTGTGCACTAAGGGAGTGCTGTACACAGGGGGATCAGCACTGAGGGAGTGCTGCACGGAGGGGTGTAAGCACTGAGGGATGTCTGCACTCAAGGGGGTCAGCACTGAGGGAATGCTGCACTAATGGAGTGCTGCACTGAAGGGGGTTATCACTGAAGGTGGATCAGCACTGAGCTGATCAACACTGAGGATGGTCAGTACTGGGGGGTTCAGCACTGAGTGACTGCTGCACAGAGGGGAGTCAGCACTGAGGGAGTGCTGCACTGAGCGGGGTCAGCACTGAGGTAGTGCTGGACAGAGTGCGGTCAGCACTTAGAGTTGTCGGCACTGAAGATGATCAGCACTAAAGGGAGGTCAGCACTGAACGGAGGTCAGTAGTGAGGACGTGGTGCACTGAGGGAGTGCTGCTCTGAGGGAGTTGCTGCACTGAGGGGGTCAGCACTGAGGAGGGTCAGCACGGAGTGGGGTCAGCACTGAGGTAGCGCTGGACAGATGTGGATCAACACTGAGGGTGTGCTGCACAGAGCGGGGTCAGCAATGAGTGAGTGCTGGACTGAGGGCAACCAGCACTGAAGGGAGGTTAGCACTGAGGGAGTGCTGCACTGAGGGAGGTCCAGCACTGTCGGGGGTCCAGCACTGTGGCGGGTCCAGCACTGTGGGGGGTCCACCACTGAAGGGGTGCTGCATTGAAGGAGTGCTGGACTTGTGGGCTGGGGTCAGACCTGAGAGGTGGTCAGCACTGAGGAGTGGTGTCAGCACTGAAGGGAGGGTTTCACTGAGGGGCGTCAGCCGTGAGGGAGTACGACACTGTTGGCGGGTTAGTGCTGTGAGACTGTCCGACGGTCAGTATTTAGGAAGTGGTGCACTGAGAGGTGTCAGCGCTGATGGAGTACTGCAGAGTGTGGTCATCCCTAAGGGAGCTCTGCACTGGCGAAGTGCTGCACTGAGGGAGTGCAGCCCTGAGGGAGCGACAGCACTGAGGGAGTGCTGCACTGAGGGGTGTCAGCACTGATGGGTGTCAGCACTGAAAGGAGGTCAGCACTGAAGGGAGGTCAGCACTGAAGGGATCAGTACTGAGGGAATGCTGCACTGAGGGAGTGCTGCTCTGTATGGGGTCATCACTGAGGGAGTGATTCACTGTGGGGTGTCAGCTGTGAGGGTGCATTGCACTGTTTTGAGGGACAGTGCTGTGAGACTGTCTGAGGGATGTCAGCACTGAGGGAATGCTGCACTGAGGCCGGGCGGCAGTGACGGAAGTCTACACGGAGGGAGGGCGGCACTGAGGGAAGGCTGCACTGAGGGGTGTCAGCACTGATTCGGTCAGTCCTGAAGGAGTGCTACACTGAAGGAGTGCTACACTGAGGGATTGCTGCACTGAGGGGGCATCAGCAAAGAGGGAATGCTGCACTGAAGTTGTGCTGCAGTGAGGGAAAGCTGCACTGAGTCGTCTCAGCACTGAGGGGGTCATCACCATGGGAGTGCTGCACTGAGGGAGGGCTGCACTGAGGGAGGGCTGCACTGAAAGGGGCCAGCACTGAGGTAGTGCTGGACAGAGCGGGTTCAGCACTGAGGGAGTGCTGCACTGAGAGGGTTGCATCCCGGAGTGAGGGGCAGCACTGAGGTAGTGCTGCACAGTTTGGGGTCAGCACTGAGACGGGGCAGCACTGAGGGGGGTCAGCACTGAGTGGGGTCAGCACTGA
>NW_025968637.1:0-8573 GCF_021869965.1 Rhincodon typus | reverse complement strand
GTCAGCACTGACGGGGTGAGTACTGAGGGATTGCTGTACTGAGGGAGGGCTGCACGGAGGCGGCTCAGAACTGAGGCGGGTCATCACCAAGGGAGTGCTGCACTGAGGGAGGGCCGCACTGGGGGAATGCTGGACAGAGTGAGGTCTGCACTAAGAGGGGTCAGCACTGAAGGTGGTCAGAACTGAAGGGAGGTTAGCACTGAGAGGGTCAGTAGTGAGGAATTTGTGCACTGAGGGAGTGCTGTACACAGGGGGATCAGCACTGAGGGAGTGCTGCACTGAAGACGGCCAGCACTGAAGGGAGATCAGCACTGACGGGGTGAGTACTGAGGGAGTGCTGCACTGTGGGGGTCTCAGCACAGAGGAAGTGCTGCAGTGAGGGTGTCAGCACTGAGTGAGTGCTGCACTGAGGGGTGTAAGCACTTAGGGGTGTAAGCACTGAGGGAATGCTGCACCGTGGGCGTGCTGCACTGAAGGAGCTGATAACTGAAGGTCGGTCAGCACTGAGCGGATCAGCACTGAGGGGGGTCAGCAGTGGGGGGTTCAGCACTGAGTGACTGCTGCACAAATGGGAGTCAGCCCTGAGGTAGTGCTGCAGAGAGTGTTGTCAGCACAGGGAGGGGTCAGCACTGAGAGGGATCAACTCTAAGAGTTCTGCGCTGATGGAGTGCTGCACTGCGGGAGTGCTGCACTGAGCGGTGTCAACACTGAGCGGAGTCAGCACTGAGGTAGTGCTGGACAGAGTTCAGTCATCACTTAGAGGTGTCAGCACTGAAGGTGGTCAACACTGAAGTGAGCTCAGCACTGAAGGGAGGTCAGTAGTGAGGACGTGGTGCACTGAGGGAGTGCTGTACAGAACGGGATCAGCACTGAGGGAGTGCTGTACTGAAGCCGGCCAGCACTGAAGGAGGTCAACACTGACGGGGTGAGTACTGATGGAGTGCAGCACTGTGTGGGCGTCAGCACTGTGGGGTCGTCAGCACTGAGGCGGCGTCAGCAATGAGGGAGTGCTGCACTGAAGGGAGGTTAGCACTGAGGGAGAGCTTCACTGAGTGGTGACAGCCGTGAGGGTGCATGGCACTCTTGGAGGGCCAGTGCTGTGAGAATGTCTGAAAGTCAGTATTGAGGAATACTAAGGGGTGTCAGCACTGAATGGGGGTCAGCACTGAGGGAATTCTGCACTGAGGGGTTGTCAGCACTGAGGGAATTCAGCACTGAGCGGGGTCAGCACTGATGGCGGTCAGCACTGATGGGGGTGAGCGCTGAGGGAGTGCTGCGCTGAGGGAGTGCTGCACTGAGGAAGTGCTGCACTGAGGGAGTGCTGCACTGAGGGAATGCGGCACTGATGGTGCGTCAGCACTGAGGGTTCGCCAGTACTGAGGGGGCGTCAGCACCGAGGGGGTGCTGCTTTGAAGGCGTGCAGCACAGAGGGGCATCAGCCCTGAGGGAGTGCTGGAAAGAATGGGGTCAGCGCTTAGAAGGGTCCGCGCTGTAGTTGGAAGGCACTGAAGGGAGGTCAGCAATGATGGGGTCAGTAGTGAGGAATTGGTGCACTGAGGGAGTGCTGTACAGAGGGGAATCAGTACTCACCGTCCAGCACTGAAGGGAGGTCAGCACTGAGGGGGTCAGCACTGAGGGAGTGCTGCACTGAGGGCGGGGCCAGCACTGAGGGATGGGCCAGCACTGAGCGGGGCCTGCACTGAGGTAGTGCTGCACAGTTTGGGGTCAGCACTGAGAGGAGTCAGCACAGAGCGGGGTCAGCAGTGAGGGAGTGCTGTACAGAGCGGGGGGGGGCGGTGGTGTCAGAATTGAGATAGTGCTGGACAGAGTGGGGTCAGCACTTCGAGGGGTCAGCACTGTAGGTGGCCAACACTGAAGAAAGGTCAGCACTAACAGGAGGTCAGCACTGACGGGGTCAACAGTGAGGAAGTGGTGCACTGAGGGAGTGCTGTACAGAAGGGGATCAGCACTGAAGACGGCCAGCACTGAAGGGAGGTCAGCATTGAGCGGGGTCAGCACTGAGAGAGTGCTGCACAGACCGGGGTCAGCACTGAGGCACTGTTGCAGGCAGCGGGGTCAGCACTGAGGGAGTGCTGCACTGAAGTCGGCCAACGCTGAAGGGAGGTCAAAATTGACGGGGTGAGTACTGAGGGAGTGCTACACTGTCGGGGCGTCAGCACTGAGGGAGTGCTGCACTGAGGGATTGCTGCACTGAGGGGTGTAAGCACTGAGGGATGTCTGCACACAAGAGGGACAGCACTGACGGAATGCTGCACTGGAGGAGTGTTGTACTGAAGGGGGTGATCTCTGAAGGTGGGTCAGCACTGAGGGGTGCCAGCACTGTGGGGGCGCAGCAGTGAGTGACTGCTGCACAGAGGGGAGTCAGCACTGATGTAGTGCTGCAGAGAGTGGGGTCAGCACAGGGAGGGGTCAGCACTGAGCGGGGTAAGCTCTGACAGAGTTCTGCACTGATGGAGTGCTGCAATGCGGGAGGGCTGCACTGAGCGAGTGCAGTACTGACCGGGTGCTGTACTGACGGAGTGCTGCACTGAGCGGGGTCAGCACTGAGCGGGGCCTGCACTGAGGTAGTGCTGCATAGTTTAGGGTCAGCACTGAGAGGAGACAGCACGGAGCGGGGTCAGCTGTGAGGGAGTGCTGTACAGAGCCGGCGGGTGGGGGGGTTCAGAATTGAGGAAGTGCTGGACAGAGTGGGGTCAGCACTTCGAGGGGTCAGCACTGCAGGTGGTAGAACTGAAGAGAGGTCAGCACTGATGGGGTCAGTAGTGAGGAGGTGGTGCACTGAGGAAGTGCTGTACAGAGGGGAATCAGCACTGAAGACGGCCAGCACTGAAGGGACGTCAGCAGTGAGCGGTGTCAGCACTGAGGGAGTGCTGCACTGATGGCGGACAGCACTGAAGGGAGGTTAGCATTGAGGGAGTGCTGCACTGAGAGAGTGCTTCACTGACGGGATGTCCTGCACTGAGGGGAGGGGGGCAGCACTGATGGGGTTATTACTGAAGAGGATCAGCACTGAGGGTGTGCTGCACTGAGGGAGGTCGAGCACTTTGGGCGGTCTAGCACTGTGGGGGGTCGAGCACTGTGGGGTTCCAGCACTGAGGGGGGTCCAGTACTGAGGGAGGTCAACACTGAGGGTGTGCTGCACTGAAGGAGTGCTGCACTTGTTGGGTGCGGTCAGACCTGAGAGGTGGTCAGCATTGAGGGGTGGTGTCCGCACTGAAGGGAGGTCTTCACTGAGGGGTGTCAGCCGTGAGAGAGTACGACACTGTTGGAGAGTTAGTGCTGTGAGACTGTCCGAGGGTCAGTATTGAGGAAGTGGGGCACTGAAAGTTGTCAGCGCTGATGGAGTACTGCAGAGTGTGGTCATCACGAAGGGAGTTCTGCACTGGCGAAGTGCTGCACTGAGGGAGTGCAGCACTGAGGGGGCGACAGCATTGAGGGAGTGCTCCACTGAGAGGGGATCAGCACCAAGGGAGTGCTGCACTGAGGGCAGGCGTCAGCACTGAGGGCGTGCTGCACTGAGGGGTGTCAGCACTGATGGGGGTCAGCACTGAAGAGAGGTCAGCACTGAAGGGATCAGTTCTGAGGGAATGCTGTCCTGAGGGAATGCTGCTCTGTGTGGGGTCATCACTGAGGGAGTGCTTCAGTGTGGAGTGTCAGCTGTGAGGGTGCATTGCACTGTTGGAGGGACAATGGGGAGAAAATGATAAAGCTCGGAGAAGAGCTTTATCACACAGTGTGTAGTTAGGTTATGGAATGCACTGCTGTAAATGTGATGAATGAGGTTCAAAGGAGACGTACAGAGGGCATTGGATGAAAATGGTGTGCAGGTTTTAGGCGGAAAAAGGATTTGCATGAGATCATAGAGACAACTCAGTATGATGGGCCAAATGTCCCCCTTCCCCTTCTGTAATTTTGCGATTTGGTGTATCCAAAAATTACATGAAATTTATTACAAACACCAATAAAACAGCACTGTTACTACTTAACTATCTTTCAAAGGATTACTTTGATTTCAAAATGGTTCTGTGGACTCTCCGAAGACAGATAACATCGGGTTTAAAATGACACAGTCGCAGAGGGTCAATACTGAAACAGTACGTCATTGTAACTGGGTGAGAATTGAGGATGTGCCTCTTGATTGGACAGCCAGTACTGAGATTTTGCAGGTCTATCACAGTGTAAATATTGAATGAAAGCCTCATTGTCAGAGCGTCAGAACTGTGGGAGCGCATGACTGTCAGAGGGTCAGGAATGAGGCAGTGCCACATTATGCAGATGTCAGAATTGAAGCAGTGTCACATGACGGGAGGGTCAGTCCTGAGGTATGACAGCACTGTCAGTGGTTTAGAACTGTGGGAATGCTTCCTTATCATATGGTCTGGACTGAGCAGGTGCCTTAATATCATATGTTCAGTCCCGATAGAATGCCTTATCATCGGGAGTCATTACTGAGTCAGTGCCTGTTTGTCAAAGGTACAGTACAGAGGGTGTGCATCATTGTCAGAGGGTCAATACAGAGGCAGTATCTGATTGTAAGGGGGGAGATAGGAGTGTCCCAGGTGCTTAAATGGTCAGTTCTGTGGTAGTGCAGCACTCTGGGTCAGTTCTGAGGCATTGCCTCATTGTCAGAGGGTCATGACTGAGGCACTGTCTCATTGTAAGATGGTAAGAATTGAAGGGGTCGCACACGTTTCGATGATCAGTACGGAGGTATTGCAGATCTATCAGAAGGTTAGTCCTGAGGGACTGCCTCGTTGTCAGCAGGTCAGTTTGGAGGAAGTGCTTCACTGTCTGAGCATTGGTACTGAGCGAGTACCTCATTGTGAGACTCAGAATCAAGGGACTGCTCACATTTTAGACAGTCAGTACATGTAGTCAGCACTGTCAGTGGGTGAGTACGAAGGGTCCGTTCTGAAGCAGTGCCTCAATGTAATGGGATCAGAATGGATGGAGGGCCACATGATTAGCGGTTTAGCCCTAAGGAATGGAAGCACTGTCAGATCTCATTGCCGTGATATGGAGGTGTCGATTTGGACTGAAGGAGGAGAGAGGCTGCAAAAGCTTGTGTTTTCAAATAAACCTGTTGGACTATAACCCGGTGTCGCATGACTTCAGACCTCGTTGCCATAGTGTCAGAACTGTGGGAGTGCATTATAGTCACTGGGTCAGTGCTGAGGGAGTGCCTCATTGTCAGAGGGTCAATATTGAGGCCGTGCCTCATTGAAATGGGGTCAGGATTGAGGGTGTGCCTCACGATTACAGAGTCAGTACTGAGGAACTGCAGCTCTGTCAGAGGATCAGTTCTGAGGCAGGACTGGAATATCAGACCAGAGGCTCACTGGTCTATAGTTCCCTGGCTCTGCTTCAGCCTCAGTATTGACCCTCTGACAATTATGCACTCCCACTGATCTTACCCTCCAACAGTGCTGAAATGCCACAGTACTGATCCTCTCATCAGAATCATAGAATCCCAACAGTGTAAAACAGACCATTAAGCCCAAGTCCACACTGACCCTCCTAAGCGCATCTGACCCATCCCCTTAACCTATCCCTGTAACCCTGCATTTCCCGTCTAAGAAAAAGGATCTCCCTCAGTATTTTCACATGGTGCCCTCCCTCAGAATGGACTCTTTGACAATGAAGCACACCCTCTAGGAATGAACCTCTGATAAGACACTCTCTCAGTATTGACCTCTGATCACGAGGCTCTCGCTAAGTGCTGGTCTCCTGACAATTCTGTTCCCATTACAAAGTGCCACTGCCTCACCAATGACCCTCTGACAAAGGAACAGTGTGTCAGAACTGACCATCTGACAAGGAGGCACTCCTTCAGTCTGACCCTCTCTCACTGCTGCAGAAGTGATCTTTTGCTAATGAGGTACTGCTTGGATTCTGACCCTGATAGAGCTGAAATACCTCAGTACTTACCGTCAGTCTGTGGCAAACCCTCCATTCTGACACCATTACACTGAAGCAAAGCCTCAGTGCTGACCCACTGACAAAGAGACTCTGTCTCAGAACTGACCAGCTGACAATATGCCAGTGCCCTCGGTGCTGAAACAATAATAATGAAGCCCTCCCTCCGGACTGACTCTCGAAATGTGAGGTCGCCCTCAACTCTGATGCCCTTACAATGAGGCACTGCCCCAGTTCTGACCCCTGCATAATTAGGAACTGCCTCTATCTGACAGTAATGCACTCCTGCAGTCGTGACCCTCTGACAATGAAGCACTCCCTCTGTCCTGAAGCTCTGACAGTGCTTCAATCCCTCATGATGCCCCTCTGACAATAAAACAGTCCATCAGTTCTGACACTGTCACAGTGCTGCAATATCTTAGTGACCCTGTAATCGTTTTGTACTACCTCACTTTTGATGCCTTTATCGTGAGGCAATGCATCAGCACCGATCCTCTGATACAGCTGCAATACCTTAGCACTGACCCTCTGTGTCGCAAACCCTCAATTCCCACACCGTTACACTGAGGAACTGCCTCACAACACAAACTCTGACAATGAGTCATTCCCATACGACAAACACTCTGACAAATGAACAATGCCTCAGAACTGACACACTGAAATTCATTTAGTGACGTTCAGGTTTTGGTTTTCAGAAGTGCTTATCTCACTGATATAAGCTGGTATGTTAGTCAAAACAACAAGGAAAATTAAGCCATTTGGCGAAGTTGAGATTTTTGACTTCTGAAGTGCTTATCTGACTCAAATAAGCATATTAGTCAAAACAACATCAACATTAAAGTCATTTGGTGAAGATGAGATTTTTGACTTCTGAAGTGCTTATCTCACTGAAATAAGCATTTTCGTGAAATCAGCATCAAAAGTTTGATCCTTTGATGAAGTTTAGATTTTAGTCTTCTGATGTGATTATCTCGCTGAAATAAGCATTTTATTGAAACCAGCATCAAAAGTTGAGTGTCTTGGTGAAATTGTGATTTTGGTCTTCTGATATGCTTATCTCGCTGAAATAATCACGTTCGTCAAAACAACATCAAAAGATGAGTCATTTAGTGAAGTTTCGATTTTGATCTTCTCAAGTGCCTAACTCGCTGAAATGAGCATGTTAGTCCAACGAACATAAAAAATTGTGTCATTTGATGAAGTTCAGATTTTAATCTTCTGAAGTGCTTAACTCGCAGAAATAAGCATGTTAAGTCTAACCAGAATCAAAAATCAAGTCATTTGATGAAGTTCAGTTTTTTGGCTTCGGAGGTGCTTAACTAGCAGAAATAGCATTTTAATTTAACCAGCATCAAAAGATAGGCCATCTGGTGAAGGTGAGATTTTAGTCTTCTGATATGCTTATCCTTCCAAAATAAACACGTTTGTCAAAACAACATCAAAAGTTGAGTCATTTGGTGAAGTTGAGATTTTTGATTTCTGAAGTGCTTTTCTCACTGAAATAAGCATGTTAGTCAAACCAACATCAAAACTTGAGTCATTTGGTGAAGTTCAGATTTTGGTATTCTGAAGTGCTTATCTTACTGAAATAAGTATGTTAGTCAAAACAGCCTAAAAAACGAATTCATACGGTGAAGTTGAGATTTTGATCTTCTGAAGTGCTTATCTCGCTGAAATAAGAATTTTATTCCAACCAGCATCAAAAGTTAGGTCATTTGGTGAATTTGAGATTTTATACTTCTGATATGCTTATCTCGCTGAAATAAGCAGCTTATTCAAAACAACTTCTAAATTTGAGTCATTTGGTGAAGTTGAGATTTTTGAATTCTGTGGTACGTATATCACTGAAATAAGCATGTTAGTCAAACCAGATTAAAAAGTTAGGTCATTTGGTGAAGTTGATATTTCAGTCTTCTGATAAGCTTATCACGCTGAAATAAGCACGTTAGTAAAAACAGGATCAAAAATTAAGTCATTTGGTGAAGTTGAGATTTTTGACTTCTGAAGTGCTGAACTCGCTGAAATGAGCATATTAGTCAAAACAGCATCAAACGTTGAGTCATTTGGTGAAGTTGACATTTTAGTCTTCTGATATGCTTCTCTCGCTTAAATAAGTACGTTACTCAAAACAACATCAAATGTTGAGTCATTTGGTGAAGTTGAGATTTTGATCATCTGAAGTGCTTATCTCAATGAAATAAGCATGTCATTCAAACCAACATAATAAACTAACTCATTTGGTGAAGTTCAGGTATTTTTCTTCTGATGTGCCTGTCTGAGTGAAATAAGCATGTTAGTCAAACAAAAAGCATCAAAAATTAAGTCGTTTGTTGACGTTGAGATTTTGGATTTCTGAAGTGGTTTAATCGCTGAAACAAGCATGTTATTCAAACCAACATCAAAACTTGAGTCATTTGGCGAAGTTCAGATTTTCGTTTTCTGAAATGCTTAAATCACTGAAATAAGCATGCTAGTCAAAACAGAATTAAAAATTAAGTCATTTGGTGAAGTCGAGATTGTTCACTTCTGAAGTGCTTATTTCACTGGAGGAAACCTGTTCGTCAATCCAACATCAAAATTTGGGTCATGTGGTGAAGTTCAGATTTTGGTCTTCTGAAGTGCTTATTTCACTCAAA